>NC_092807.1:88052607-88160107 GCF_040954645.1 Diabrotica undecimpunctata | reverse complement strand
GAATAATTACAAAATCTTCCAACTTGTACAATCTTACAATTTAACAAGTTTTTTTTTATTACAATTTAACAATTTAGAACAACAATCTCCACTCTATCAATCGTATAATAATGTACTTTAGAATGCATACCATTTAAATAATACAGAGAATTGATAAAACAAAAATAAACGTCATTCACAACTATAATTAACTAAACAGTAATTTTGTATGACAATTTGAAAAAAGAAACGTTCATACATATAGCTTGCTTTTAATTACAATTAAATATTTTATTTCGAAAAATTAAAATAATTACGTAGCAAATAATTTCATTTATTTTGATAACAATATATATATATGTATATATATCATTATAAGAGTGTGTGGATTACATCTTGACCTACCTCAATGCAAAGAATAGCACAGCAGGCAAGGTCAAACTCATATTTCGCTAAATTGCACATTCCGATAGAAAAGAAAGTGTTATAATACAGGTATACTTATTTAATACATAACGTACATTTAGTATTGTCTAATATATTTATTATGAGAAGAGTTCTATGTACCAGGGATTTAAAACTGGAACTAAGAGTTAGGTTGGCGAGGTTTCGACCTTATTTTATGGAATGGAATCTTGGACCTTGAATGCTACATCAATGAAAAAACTGGAATCATTTGAGCTGTGGGTGTACAGAAGAATTCTGAAAATATCATGGACAGAACACGTCACAAACAAAGAGGTTCTGAGAAGGATGAACAAAGAAATGGAAATTTTAAATTCAATAAAAACAAAAAAATTGGAATATCTCGGACATATTACACGTGGAGAGAAATACACCTTGCTCCAACTGATCATGCAGGGAAAGATCCAAGGAAAGAGAAGCATAGGGAGGCGTAGAATGTCCTGGCTGCGCAACCTGAGAGAGTGGTACGGATGTACATCAAATGAACTTTTCAGAGCAGCCGTCTCAAAAGTTCGAATAGCTATGATGATTGCCGACCTCCGCCGCGGAGATGGCACTTGAAGAAGAAGAGAAGAATATATTTACCGCTGAATGTAAAAATTTTAAAATAATCATGGAGAGTCTATACGTTAAGCAAGCGGAAATAGGAACAGAAATAGTGAAACTCGTTTCAAATACAAAAAAGGATTCCCAATCTCGGAAAAATCAACAATACATCCGGGATAGACAGGAAAAATTAGAAGAATATTGGGCAAAATTTTTAAATAACCACGAAAAGCTGCTAGAAGGGGGTATAACGAAAGAAAAATATTTTGAAACAAAATACTATGATCAGGTATTTAAGACATACATTGAGGGGAAAACCCTGTTGGAAGAATATGGAAGGGTGCTGAAAAGAGGAAAAGCACCGAAAGTAAAGGAGATACAGATAAGAAAACAAAGAATCGAGGAATTATTACGGCCAGAAAATGAACAAGACTTGCAGGAGGATGAAGAATTGCAGTCAGAGTTAAGAGAATACATGGAAAAGGTGAATACACTAATGATTGAAGCAGCAGTAAATGAGGAACTGGACGCTACAGATATTGGAGAAGTAGAGAGAATAAATCATCTAAAGAGGAAAGTCAGGGAAGTTTTAAAGAAAATAAGGCCAGGAATGCAACGGCCAGAAAGCACACAGAGGAGGGACGGTGTGACATTGCCGCAGGTAAAAATCCCTGTGTATGAAGGCAGATATGAAACGTGGAGAACTTTCCACGATCTGTTTACTAAAGTAATACATGAAAACGACCAGTTATCAAACGCAGAAAAAATGCAGTACCTAAAAACTCAAGTAAGAGGGGAAGCCAACAGAATGATACAACACTTAAACATATCCGAGGCCAACTACGAAGTGGCCTGGAACATGCTAAAAGATAGGTATGAGAACCCAAGGATGATATTGTTTAAATTAATAGACAGGATGCTACTAGCGCAGGAAGTAAAGGAATCTTCTGCTAGAGCATTGAAATCACTACATGACACCTTCCACGAAAGTCTGGAAGCCATAGGAGGGTTAGGAACAGACACGGAAGCGTGGAGCCCATTGATAGCCCGAATTATCATAACGAAATGGGACAATGAAACTAGGAGGCTGTACGAAAACCACATTGGAGACAGTAGAGAGATACCGACGTACAAATCGACACAAACATTCCTACAGCGAAGATTTCAGACACTGGAACTGCTGGAGTCAGAAAAAAGACAAGAGAAGCAAGGAGGATCTCTTAGGAAACCAAGAACACATTGCGTGATATGCAACGGAGATCACGGAGTACCGAACTGCAGAGAATTTCAGGAACTCAATGTAAGAGACCGGAACAGGATGATAAAAGAAAAAGGATTGTGTACAAACTGCCTAGCACATAAAAAAGAAAAACAATGTTATTCACAATATAGGTGCAGACACTGTGGCGGAGACCACCACCATATGTTGCATTATGAAAAAGGAAACACAAGCAACAAAAGAAACTCCAATGAAACGAAACGAGAACAAACACAAGAAAGAAATGGAAGAGATTCAAACAATAGAAGAAACGGGTACCAAGCTGATAGGTACAGAGGAGGAAATAATAATCCATACAACGCCAGAGAACAAAATAACGGAAGGCGAGAAAATACACAAGATACCAATGGGCCTAGGAATAGCAACGACCAGCAAAGAGGGCAGAATTCAGTAAACTGTGCAAGCCATAAGGAAGGTGAAGCATTACTAGCGACAGCTGTGGTACGCATAAGAGATGCGAAAGGAGATTCACACATAATGAGAGCACTAATCGACCAAGGGTCACAATGCGCATTTATAACGGAACAAGCTGCGACGACGCTAGGAACAACAAGGAAGCCCATACAGGCGACCATATCCGGGATAGGCTCGTCAGGAGAAAAAACAGCCAACTGGAGTATGAAACTTTTAATCGAAACTCATTACGAAAGTGACTTCGAGATGGAAATAGAAGCACTAGTACTACCGAAGATAACAAGGAATTTACCGGAAAAGGATATAATTCTACCGGACTATAACGAGAAAAATGCAATACTGGCAGATCCAAGATATTACAAGGTAGGGAAGATAGACTTACTACTAGGAGTAAAAGAATACAGTTACATATTGACAGAAGGGATGCACAGAATAAGTAATGGACTCCTGAGTCAAAACACCAAACTAGGATGGATAGTTTCGGGAATAGCACGAGAAAGGGAGAATATAAAAGCAGAAGTATGCTGTATGATATCAAGACAAGAAATGGACGTACAAATAAAGAACTTCTGGGAATTAGAAGAAGTAAATCAGGATATAAGTTTCTCAGTGGAAGAACAAGAATGTGAAGAACTGTATCGACAGACTGTAAAAAGGAATGAAGAAGGGAGATACGAAGTAAAAATTCCGTTTAGGGAAGACGTCGCAAAGTTAGGAGAATCTAAACAGCAAGCATTCGCCAGATTGATGCAACTAGAAAGGAAGTTTGCAAAAGACAAACAGTTAGAAGCGAATTACAGACAATTCATGGAAGATTATGAAAACCAAGGTCATATGGTAATAGCAGAAAACCAGGGAGATGGGTACTACTTACCTCATCATCCAGTGAGAAAAGAGGACAGTACTACAACGAAAATAAGAGCCGTGTTTGACGCATCAAGCAAAAGCTCATCGGCAGTAAGCCTGAATGATGTTATGCACACAGGGCCGAAATTACAACAAGACTTGACAAATATACTATTACGATGGAGATCCAATAAGGTAGCATACTCAGCGGATCTGGAAAAAATGTTTAGACAAATCAGAATGGCAGAAGAAGACCAAAAATATCAAAAAATTTTGTGGAGAAAGGACACAAAGGACCACATACAAGAGTATAACTTAACGACGGTGACATACGGCACTTCCGCAGCACCCTTTTTAGCGTTAAGAACAATACAACAATTACAAGAAGACGAAGGAGCGAGGTTCCCGTTGGCATCGAAAATTGTAAAAGAAAACATGTATGTAGACGATATACTAGGAGGAGCTGAGACAGTGCAGGAAGCAGAAACAGCCCAAAAGGAATTAATACAACTGTTCAGAAAAGGAGGTTTCACTCTTAGAAAATGGTTGAGCAACGAAGAAAAAATAATGGAGAACGTACCGGAGGATATGAGGAACGTAGACTCGAAGGCATTCAAACAAGAAGAAGTACGGAAAACGTTAGGAATACACTGGTCACCTAAAGAGGATATAATCACATTCAAAATAGGGATAACGACGGCAAAGAAAATAACGAAAAGACACGTACTGTCAGAAGTAGCAAAACTATACGACCCACTGGGATGGATAGCACCTGTAGTAATTCAGGCGAAAATGTTCATACAGGAATTATGGGAGCAAAAGACCAGTTGGGATAAAGAATTAACTAGCAACCAACAAAGCAGGTGGAATACATACCAGGCGCAATTAGTAAATCTGGAGAAAATAACATTGCCCAGGTGGAACAACTTAAGCAAGATAAACAGAGTAGAACTACATGGATTTGCAGATGCGTCTATGAAAGGATATGGAGCGGTAATCTACTCAAGGGTATTAGGCCCAGAAATTAAAACGAATCTAATGATAGCAAAATCGAAAGTCGCACCATTGAAAGGGAAAACGACGTTACCGAGGCTCGAGCTGTGTGCCGCGGTACTACTAGCAAATTTAATGAAGAAAACCCTACAAGCATTGAACAGGGAAAACATTGAGGTATATGCATGGTCGGACTCAACGATAACCCTGGCTTGGATAAGGGGATCATCAAAAAGGTGGAAAATGTTCGTCGCCAACAGAGTAGAGGAAATAAGACGCGTTATAGGACCGAAAAATTGGCATAAGGTAGATACAAAGGAAAATCCAGCGGACATCCTCTCACGTGGAAGTACCGCATCAGAATTATTAGAAGCAGAGCTATGGTGGAAGGGACCAACTTGGCTGACTAGTAACAAAACTTTAACTCAGGAATCAGAAGAAATACCAGAGACAAATGAGGAGGAAGTCAAAACGAAAATAACGGTGCACACGACAACGATAAAGGAGGACATATGCGAGAGATTCTCAAATTTAGAAAGAATGAGAAGAGTACTTTCATATTGTAGGAGATTTGCAGACAAATGCAGAAAAAAGAAGGACAATGGACAAAGTCAGATTACAGTCCAAGAATTAGAGGAAACGCTATTAAAGGTGATAAAGCACACACAGCACGCCTACTTCAAACAAGAAATAAATAAACTGGAGAAGAAACAGCAATTAGACAAGAAAAATAAATTAGCGTCATTGGTACCATTCCTGGATAGACAAGGAATTCTAAGAGTAACCGGAAGACTGAGACACACGAATCTAAAGTACGGAGAAAAACATCCGATAATTTTGCCAAAGGATAGTGCATTAACAAAGTTACTTATAACAGATAGTCACGCAAGAAATCTACATAGCGGATTACAACAAACACTACAGTACATAAAAAGGAAATACTGGATAATCAACGGCAGAAGAACCGTGAAAGATCATCTAGCAAAATGTTTAAGGTGCAGGAGGTATAAAAGCCAAGCAGCACAACAATTAATGGGAGATCTACCGAAAGACAGAGTGAACCCGAGTCATCCCTTTACTAACACAGGGATAGATTATGCCGGGCCAATAAAAATAAGTACCACGAGAGGCAGAGGACAGAGGAGCTATAAGGGCTACATCTCAGTATTTGTGTGTCTGTCAACGAAGGCAGTACACCTTGAGGTAGTAAGCGATATGTCTACGGATGCATTCATCGCAGCGTTCAAGAGATTTACGGCACGCAGAGGACAGTGCAACAACGTATACAGCGATAACGGAACCACATTCGTAGGAACAGCAAATTTGTTGAAAAAAGAAAATCAAAAAATAGATGACGAGATAAAACAAGGATTACTGGCACTAGGTACCCAGTGGCATGTCATACCTGCATATGCACCACATTTCGGAGGATTATGGGAGAGCGCAGTGCGAATAATGAAATATCACTTGAAAAGAATCATCGGGGAAACAGTTCTAACATATGAAGAATTGAGTACGGTGCTGGCACAAATAGAAGCATGTATGAACTCGAGACCATTATGTGGGTCATCAGAAGACCCTGAAGGGAAAATAGCCCTGACACCAGCTCACTTCCTTATAGGGAGAGAAATTATATCACCAAATCGGGAAGAAGAGCTTACGACTTATTTGAAGATGCCGACGAGGTGGAGATTAGTGGAGAAAATAAAAAGAGACTTCTGGAAAATTTGGAAATAGGAATACCTGCACCAATTACAACAGAGAAATAGATGGCATAAGGCGCACCCTAACATAAAAGAAGAAGAAATAGTTATAATTAAAGAAGAGGATACACCTCCAGGCAGATGGCCATTAGCGAGGGTAACAGAAACACACCCTGGAGCGGAGGGATTAACCAGAGTAGTAACAGTGAGAAAGGCAAACGGGAAACTGACTAAAAGACCCATACATAAGCTAATACGACTGGAAGAAGAGAAACAGGAAAAGCCGAAAAAGGCAGCAGCACTAAGATGGAAGAAAATACTAGTAGCTATAATGTTTTTAACGATGTTAAAACCCATAAAGGCAGAACCGTATAAAATATATAATCCGGTACCAGGATTTTTCACAGAAGACCTTGGAGAGGTCGTCATAGACCGGGGAACATTTCGAATAAAGGTGTTACTCGAAAAAGGACGAATTCGAACAGAGCACCAACTAATAGGAAATATGATACAAGGCGTACGAGAACTGTGTCATGAGATAAAAATCGTGAATTGTAAGGATATAATAGAGAAATTGGAGGAAGGACAAAGAAAGGCGGAGTCAGTAAGCGAGGGGCTGACAGTAGAAATAAAAGGAAGGGAAAGAAGAGGAATATTAGGAACAATATTAACCTCAGTATTTGGAGTCAATGACGAAGCCTACAGTAACATTGAAGCATTAGATAATAACCAAAAGGAGCTAATAAAGGGATCACAGCACCAGGCGAAGATAATGTTAGAAACAATAACATCAATCAATCACACAGAGAACAGGATAAACGAGCAAATGAACAAGTTTAACAAAGCACTAATCACAGGTCTACAAGAAATATCTAAAGGACTTAACGAAGTAGAAGACAAAGCACAAAAACTAGAAACCGAATATAGCACGTTACGAATACAAACGATAGCATTACAAGTTATGGACTTCATAAACGAATATACTCAATTTTACGAGGGAATATTAAACCTTCACTATAACCACGGACACTTCATTGATATAGTGAAACCGGGTGAAATAACCAAATTAATAGGGAAAGCAGGGCAGATACTGCCTCAAGGGGTCGAAATACGACGACAACCCATTATAGAAACAGAAGTCAGTCATGACGACAGATATATAACAGTCATCGGCTACTTCATAGTGACAGGGAAAAATAAGTACAGCATGCTCAAAGTCACGGCCATACCACTTAACGTTGAGGGGTCGGTGTTGCGCACATTTGTCGCCCCAAGGAATCTACTGGTCGTAGATTATAACACACTGCACTACTTCGAATTGACCACGGAAGATAGAGAAAGGTGCTTACTGTTGACAAAGGCGCAGATAGCGTGCTCACCAACGGCTATAAGAAACATGGATACCCAACCAAACTGCATACTAGAAGAAATTTATGAGCGATCTAAGAATAGCACATGTCCAGTGGTAGCCAGGACAATACAGACAGCTCAATGGAGTAAGATGGGTACTCCCAACCTCTGGCTAGTTATCACGCCAGTCACGATACACATATCCATTATTTGCGATGGAAATCGGAGCGAAAGAGTACTGGAACGAGTCACATTCCTGAAGCTTTCACCCAAATGTATCGCCCAAACGAAAAATATTACATTACTCCCCACTAGCAGTGGGGTGGACAGAGCAGTGACGAGTTACCTGAAGTCGCCAATCACTCCCGTGGCCCAATTGGTGGCGAGGACACCCCGCAAGTTTAACACGCCTCTAAACACCTACCTTGACATACCAGGAGGAGAGCTACGTCATGTGTTACTTGAGGAGGAGAGTCTGGAACAAGAAATGACGCATACGCAGTGGCGATCGATTCACGAATCTAATTGGCATTATTTTGTGGCCACCGGGATCATTACTATAATGGTAATAATTGGGATACTCACGTTATGGAAGTACCGTCCTGTTGCACGACTATGTCGTTCAGGGAATCCACAAACTCAGACTAACGAACAGGAAGTACCTGTATTAGTTAGTAATCGGCACAACATTGTACGGTCGACTTCCCAAGTTGACATCCCACTTTCCACATTTTCATCCAATTGCCCTAATTTTAATCTAGAGATAGAGTCGGACATTGATAGCTAGGGTACGGTTGGAAGATTTTGATTATTCTTAAACTATTTATAATTTATCATGTTTGAATTTTACTATGTTATGTAATACTTATATGTAAACTTTGAGTATTGACACTTGGGCCAGATTGCCCGATTCCGCAGTATGTCCAATATCAAATCTTCATAATTCATATCCGAAATTGGACAGTATAATTTTATCACCCAGTAGACCGAATGAATCTATTTGTTATTAAATACACACACGTATTTAATTAGGTTACATACACATTTGGTCAATTATAAATAATAATTTGGACATCAGTAAAAAGTACTGACAAAGTTAAACAATTTACATAAATTAAATACACATATCACGCTAGGTACGCGAAAAATATTGACCCAAATAGAATTTATATAAAACTAATATCTCTTGACTAGAGAAGCATTCAATCAATATTCACTCAACGAACATATAGTCTTCAACGATCAACTTCATCAGTCTCTACTCAAAGTAATCCCGGGTCTACACCCATAGTGTACGTCTCAACAATAAACTCTGCTACTATTATTTGGTGTTTCCATTACAACAGAACGAACATCTTCACTGAGCCAACGAAGGGAATTTGTTCATATATATTGTTCTGAAGCTATTTTTTTGTGGCATTTTAAAGTAATTACTATTTAAATGGGAATAAGCCACATTTAAGGTTAAAGTAAGTTTATTGACATTTCAATTTCCACTTCGGAAATCGTTTTCAAAATACAAACATTAGTAAATTAAATTTTGTTTTTAATTTGTTTAAATTACTAATGTTTGTATTTTGAGAACGATTTCCGAAGTGGAAATTGAAACGTCAATAAACTTACTTTAACCGTTAATTGTGGTTTATTCCCATTTAAATAGTAATATATATATTTATATATATATATATATATATATATATATATATATATACATATATATATATATATATATATATATATATATATATATATATATATATATATATATTATATAATGACGTGATCTTAATGAAAATAAAGAATTAATGCTTAAACCTACTCTAATGTAGAATTATTTTGAAAGAGAGGAATCTCATTAACGCACTATATTTTATATTCTGCCGTTAAATTCGAAACGAAATGCCGATTCCACGAAAATAAAATATACAAAATATATGTAATTATGCTCACGCTTCTATTCCATAACACGTAATAAATCCCTTATTCCTAGATATGTAATAGCAAATACGTTTCCTGAATGAAGATGTTTCTTTCTGCCATCGTCTGTTATACCCAAATCTGAGGTAGCTATATAAAGGATGTCAAGATTAGGACCTTCCCACATCGCAGTCGTTACGGCCATAACAGAAATAGGTATTACCTAAAAGCCAAAGATAAATTATTAGGGTTAGATTAAACATAGGATGACCGATTTGTAAATATACGGCTTATGTTCTCACCGTGACAAACAGCGCCTTTAAGGAACTAATCCAGAGACAATGCTTAATAATTATTATAACATTATAATATCCTATTTTACACCAGCCTAATAAAATGAAAAAAAAAAAAAACATTTTTGGTGCTGGAGAAGTAGGAACGAATTTTAAATATTTTTGATGCGCTGATATCATAAATGTCTTTCTTTTTTCGGTGAAGGTCTAGTTTTTTTTTTGGTTTTGATTGTACAGTTTTAATATACAGTAAAAATCATAATATATTTTACAGGTCAAAATCACAATTTTTCAGATAAAATTAAAATTAATTTACCTTGTTTTAGTACTTGGAAAGTTTCAGGTTAAGATTAGTCTTAAGCAGTGGCGGATCCAGAAATTTTTGTCAGGGGGGGGGGTCATGGGTCTTGAGGGTGATTTTGATACAAAATTTAGATTTTGACGTGACAACGTCTTAAATTAGGTTGTGGCTCGGAGTCACTCATGAAAAAGTGTAACGCCCGCTCACGTCTGTTACGATGAGTCACCGAACGAGAGAGAGGCCCGCGGGACCGGCGAATGCCTTGCGTCTCTCTCCCACTCAAACATGATCGGTCCGCTAGAGAATTAGGCGCGTTGGAAATTAGTTAAGTTTAAGTTTACATGTACAATGTTTTAGTAAACAAAATATATTTCTATAGTTAAAATTTGTGCAATTCTTATTTTCATTCAATTCCTTGTTCCTATTGTGCAATTTAATAATATTCATATCAATAAATATTCTACCGAGAAAAAGACGTTGTCACGTAAAATCTTCGCCCGTAAAACCGACTTTACAGGCAACCGATTTTTTTTGCACCTTTTCTCAATAATTATTTTAAGCAATATAATAAAGCAATGAGAAGTTATTAAAACTCAAATACCCTACGGGAGCAAAGAAGGGTACAACATTAAGGGGTCTTAAACTTAAACAACAAAAAAAAATAATTTAAACCCACACACTCTATGAGAGTAAAATCAAGTGTACAAGACTATTAAACCAAAAGAAAGTTATTCAAATATAAATAGTGAAAAATCAAGGACTGTCGATTTAAACTAGGTATTTTAAAGACAATTCATTTAAATACACCTATCCAATAGTTACAAAATCAAGAACAAACCAAGGATAAAAAAGTATAAACTAAAGTTAAGTAATTTAAATGCAATAACTCAATGTAAGTGTAAACATTAATAAATGTATTTAACATTCCTAATAAACTCTATCTTATCGTTGGATATCCGATATCAATTTGTAAAAATCATTCATTTATTCATTATTGCTATACGGAGTGGAAACATGGACGCTCGGAATTACAAGTATGAGGCGTATAGAAGCCTTTGAAATGTGTGTTTTTCGAATAATGCTGAAGATTTCGTGGACAGAGCACGTGGCCAATAACGAGGTGCTAAGAAGAATGAGGACTGGGAGAGAACTCTTAAATATTGTAAACAACAGTAAAACGAGTTATCTAGGACATATTTGCAGAGAAGAAACTATATCTTTCTCCGACTCATAATGGAAGGGAAAGTAGAAGGAAAAAGAGGTCCAGGAAGAAAAAATGCTCCTGGCTGAAGAATGTAAGAGATTGGACATGCATGGACACACATTCGATACTAAGAATAAGAACAGCTCAAGATAGAGAGCAATTTTCTGTAGTTATAGCCACCCTTCCGTAATGAAGAAGAAACCTTAAGAATAAATTAATTTATTCAACAAAAAACATAATATAATTAAATAATAGTTATTTCTGTAATTAGGCATATTAGGCTATAAGTGAGTGAAATATTTTTTTACTCGGTATTGAAAATTTTCTCACGAATTGTCAGCATGAGCCAGCAAGGAGTGGTAAATAAAAGTTCAGTGATTAAAAATACTATAAGAATAAGATAAGTAAATATTATATAATTTTATAAAAATGTATTCTTTTTACCTATCAGATTTAGCAAATCGCTCTATGATTGCATTAACATCTAGAGAAATTTCAGGATGCACATTGATGAGTGCTAAGCCAAGTCTTTAAACGCTTAAGCGTAGAACGCTCTGCTGTTGCTGCACTGACTGGCAGTGTAGTTAATATTTGCAGAAATATTCTGATATTTGGATACATATGAATACCGCAGTTTTCTAACACTTTTAAAATACAATCAGGAAGTTTTCCATTATTTTGCACGACTCTTTTCCACTTTTGAATCCACAGTGAAAACTCTTGTTCTACTGTGGAATATGCAGTAAGTAGTTGGTCCAAAAATATCCTGGAAGGTGTCAACAATTTTTTTTAATGCAACTTTATCTTCAGGTGTGTTATCAGTTTTAGGTAAAACAACTCGAAGATTAAATAGATTCATAACTTTCGGTGAAATTCGTTCTTCTAAATCAGTTAAGATATTGTCTAAAAGGGGTAAATAAATAGATCTTCGGAAATATTCTTCGCAGGAGTTAGCAGATTGGTTTTGACGACAGGTTTGACGAGAAACTATACGAGGCACCTTCAGTTCAATGTCTAGTTGTTTAGCTATTTGTTTAGTTCATAGTAAAGTTTTCTAAAACAAATTCAGCATTTGATCTTTTATTTTGAAGAATGCATTTAGTGTCATCTATGGCCTCAGTAGCCTACTTAAAATCTAATTTTGGTGACTGAAGAAGATGACTAAGTGATACAGTTGTACCTAAAACATCACTAAGATAAACTACTGTTTCACAGTTTCACAAATACCTTGGACAGCAGCCCCCAGTTCCTTTATTTTTATTCACTAACGTATCAGACAGAGCTAATGCAACAACAATATTCACTTTGATATTTATTATAGATAAATTATAAAATGTAGCACACAGTCTCAACAATTATAATACATATTCAAATTACAAACAACCAATTCGTAGACAAAACTGAAGATAAGAAATACCTAATACAAAATAAAAATGTGCTGACTTCGTGCGAAAAGTCATGTACATTGAATGAGCAATAATGTGTGGGCGGTAATTCTATCTCATCGATAATCGAACAATTCTCTGGCATTCAAATGACGAATTGACAAAATTTGAAAATCGCGTAACTCTGAATTCGTGGAAGTCTTAGTCGAGGTATTACTGTATTTAGAATTGTTGACTTTTTTAAAGAGCAATTTAAAAAGGCTTCCGTATAATTCCACACTTACCCCTAGAATAAATGAGTTTGAATCATTTCAACTCTTGACTTCCTGCTTATAGGGTTGATGGGTTTTAAATTATTTTGTTAGGAATATTTAATTTTGTTAATTTTGTTTTGGGGGTGGTCATGACCCCCGTGACTCCCCCCTTGGATCCGCCACTGGCTTAAGAAGTTCATTTGTAATTGATTTTTGACAATGTTTAGAAACAAAATAATTTAACACTGCGAGCCATCCCTTTTATTATTTAAAATAATATTAAGATTATGGAATCTACAAGCAAAAATTGTTGCTTTAAGTCAACCAGACGTCTTTTGTTGTGGTGTATGTGGTGAATATTTTTTGAAAGAAAACAAAAACCTGTTTTCTACTTTATGTAAAGAGCTTATCTTGCCTACCTTTGCGTCTACTTGGGAGACCAGGATAAAACTTGGGCTTCAAATCTGATATGTAAAACATGCACTGAACATTTGACAATGGTCAATGGGAAAGAGAAAGTGCGTGACGTTTGGATTACCAACGATTTGACGGAACCAAGAAACCTTGATAATAATTAGTTTTGTATGGTAAATATTAAAAACATTAATCGAAACAATAAACAAAAATGGATACATCATTACTTAGATTCAGCGAGTAGGTCAGTACTGAATTTTGAAAAAATAGCGTTTTCAACATTTAGTCATTTACCTACCCTTCCATAAGATGACAAAGAACATCAAAGTTGAGTATTTGTAATTGGATAATTAATGCGATTTTAAGCAGATCTGGCAAGGGTGGCATAAGGACACCCAGGGATTTTAGAGATAGATTCAATTTGATTTTACCTCTGTTCGATTTGAATTTAATGCATCGTGTCCTTCCCACCGCCAAAAAATATTATTAAACACGAGAATAGAATTGTTATTATAATACAGTAGATATATATTTACTAATACGCGACCGACCTTATATAGACAACGCAATTCGCATATTTAAAGCGAAAAGGTAGATAGATAAAATTAATTATGTAAAATAATAAGCAACCCGGCCTGGGTCAACTGGATAGTGTTAACTTATACAATAAATTAAAAAGTACAATCCGCCTTTCTTTTGGAAAGTAATCTTGGAAAATCAGTTGGGCAAATGCAGCAAGAGTCCGACACCAACAAGCTTTAAATAACCATTCTAGAGACTTGAACCTACCCAAGGAGTTTTCTAAATTACTTGCTTCCAGATTAAAAAGTAAATTACAGTATCTCGGACATGTGATGCAGGGCGAGAAGTGTGGCATCCTGCGACTCATAATGCAAGGAAAGATAGATTGCAGAAGAAGCATCGGAAGAAGACGAATTTCATGGCTCAAGAACCTGAGAGAATGGTTTGGATGCAGCTCAAAACAACTTTTTAGAGCTACTGCCTCAAAAATTAAAATAGCTATGATGATTGCCAACCTCCGTAGCGGAGATGGTACCTGAAAAAGAAAAAGATTTAAAAGAAAAATCTATATCCAGAGATATAAAAAAGATAGAGATCTGCTACAAATCAATCGAAACAATAACCAAAAATGGGTATATCCTAATCTAGATCTAGTAAGGAGGCCAATAGACGAAACATTTTTGGAAAAATGAGCTTATCAAAATACAAACCAGACGCATGGCGCCTTTTTATCGACAGTTCAAAACGTAGTTTGAACTATGTTCTTTCTCACAAAGATTATAAATCTGGATTAATACCCACATTGGTATTTTTGCCAGTATGAAAGGGGAATGTCCAACAATATCAATAGTTCAGAGCTAACAGGAGAATACGAGGCTGGTTTCAGACAGGGAATAACATGAACCGATCAAATTTTTATGCTTAAGTTATTACAAAACAACAATTATGAACAAAACCTAGGTTTGCATATGCTCTTTATTGATTTTAAACAAGCCTACAATTTCATCTCACGGAACGGACTATAAGAAGTAATGCGATCACTAGGAATATCAGAGAAACTGTTAGGGTTAGTTAAAATGACACTAACCAATACAGTCAATAAATTCATTATAGAAGGAAGTCTTTCAAATCCGTTTAACGTCAACAGAGGATTAAAAGGAGAACCCATGTCAACAGTCTTATTCAACGTAGTACTAGAAAAAATAATTAGATGAGCCAAGACCCAGACAAGCGGAACGATTCTTAAAAAAAGGCAACAATGCATAGGTCTCGTAGATGACTTGGTATTTCTGGCACGTTCAAGAATAGAAAATTTTAAGTAGCTAGAAACTATGGCCTGACTAGAAATTAAGAAAAAACCAAGTATATGGAAATGAAAAGGGAAAATGCACAAGAAAATAAATGGATTACTAGAAAGAAATAGATAAGCGGTTGTTGAAAGGCAGCGAAGCAGTAGTACCATTAAACGCACTGTTGAAGGCAAAAAACGTGTCCAGGCAGCTAAGATTCGAACTTATGAAACAATAATTAAAAGAACAGTATTGTATGCATATGAAACTTAGACAATAAATCAAAAAGAAGAAAAAAGTTAGAGATTTGGGAGAGGAAACACTTGAAAAAATCATTTCTGGTGGGATAATGGAGGCTATTGGGGAATGACGCAGATGAACAAACCAGAAGCTGATGGAGATCTATAAGAGACCTAAAATGACGCAGAAAACCAGAGCATAGAGAGTTAGATAATTGGGACATATTTTACAAATGCGAAAAGAAAGATACGTCCTAAGAGTCCTACAAGCCAGAGAACAAGGGAAAAAAAAAGAGGTAAACCACGAAGAAAGTGGTTTGAGGCCGTTCCGACTGACAGAAAAAATGGTAACAAGAGACTGAAAAATACAAGTAAAGGAGTAAAAAGTAAAGAAACCTGAAAGATATATATATATATATATATATATATATATATATATATATATATATATATATATATATATATATATATATATATATATATATATTATTGTGATATTTAAAGTCTTGGTGCGCCAAGCAATAATTAGCTAATTAATTTTTTTGATTAATTAAAATTATTTAAATGATATGATTATGACTCTATCACAATTTTTAATTCTTTTATCTCAGGGTTAAATTCGTGCTTCAATATCTATGCTATTACATGTGAAAGGTAAGGTCCAGAGAATACCGGAATAATAAAAAACACATATGATCTAACACTATATATTGAAATAAAAATAATGAAATAATTCACACTCAAAAGTTTTCAATAAACAAATCTCATATAAGGATTCTCAAAATTTTGTTCTCCGTACGTGAACAATCAAAATTAATGGTACAAACAATATTAATTGAAAACTCAAAATCCCAAACTATTCTAACTCTCCTAATCAAAATATTTATATCCTTTCTAAATTACGTGTAAAAATTGTGTTATCAATAAAAGAAAAAAACTGCAGAAAACAAAAATATCTCTCTCTGATGATGAGTGGTCCAAATCCTTGTTCCTTGTAGACTGTATTATCTCCTCTCAACCGCTCCCTATGTAATCAGCAATCTTACAACAGATTGTTGCAAGTATATCGTCCTTAATGATCTCCTTCAAAAGCAACAATCATTCAAATTATGATAGCCTTTCTCCTCTCGATAAACTGAATCTCTCGTTGGCCCGAGTGAAAAATGACTCTTGGAATATCTTCTCTTTACGATAAACTGAATCTCTCGTTGGCCTGAACAGTGACTCTTGGAATATAAGTAGGAAAATATGACTTACAATATTTTGCTGCTTCAGCTTCTGTCAGATACACTAACTCCACAAAAACTCACTAACATTCAACACTACTGCTTGCTACTCTTGGGAACCACCAGAGAACAATCACTGTTCGTCTTACAGACTTGGAAAACCAACTGATTATCTTTTATCTCTCCTCAATCTCGCTAAACTTTTTCCTACATACTTATCCCACCTTTTTCAATCTCCGCCAATTAAAACTCGTCACAATTCCCCCATTTTTTCATTTCGATAACAAACAAATTTTTACCTATAATTATAAAATTTCCTAAAACTTATTTACAAATAATATTTTCTATAATTCTTAAAAACTAACAAAAACCTCTTTCTAAAATCTCTTCTATTTGTCTCTAATCACTGCATTAATGTATTTTGGAAAACCCCGTTCAATTGTCTTTGGATTTCACTTAAAATTATGCGGGTCACTCAAGTATAACAAAGAAATAATTTATGCAAAGCTTACATTTTGTTTAGTACAGGTAATCCAAGAATTTAATAACTTTCCTTCTTCGAAATGTTTGTTGGATATTATCCTACTTATCTGAATTATTTTAATGTTTTTGAACTTTGAAATATTTTTAAACAAACCAATATTTTTCTCGATTTTACATATCATAACAAAAATGCCCGCCATTTGATCTGCCGAAAACTCTTTGTTAAATTTTAAAAATGACAAAAGTTTTCTAGGATCAAATTATTTCACTATGTTATTAAAATCTATTCATGATATTGATAGATGTCGTGAATTTTAAAAATACCCCGTATATTTCCTGTCTCTATGTGCGCTAATTCATAACTATTTACCCCATTTTCCGTATTGACCCTATATGGACCTTCAAATATCGGCATCAATTTAGCACAAATACCATTTTGTAAATTCGACACCCTCAGTGCCTTCACTAAGACTTTATCTCCTTTCTGGAATTTGATCGGCCTTCTTCTTCGGGTTCTCTCTTGTCTTTGGAGATATTTCTCTCCACTTCGTCTCAATCTTCTTTGAACCAACTCGATCACTTCTTCGTATTGTCTGGGGGCGGTGTCTTCCCACGGTCTTGTAGGCATTGTTCCTTTCATTATATATAAAGGCGTCTCTTTGGTAACCGTATTTGGAGCACAATTCAAATAGGTCTCGATCTCAAACACTTTTCTGTCCCAATGTCGATGATGTTCTTCCGCGGCAATTCGTAGAAATTTTGTGACTTCTTGTATAAAACGCTCCGATGGGTTGCTCTGTGGATGGCGGATGCTTATAAATTTTGTATCGATGCCCCTCTCTCTTAATTCCCTTTTAAAACGTTCGTTCCTAAAATATGTCGCATTGTCCAATAAAATATTGTCTGGTCTTCCCACCGTTTCTATAAAATTGTCTATCTTCCTAAGTATTTCAATTCCTTTTGTGGTTCTGCATGCGTACAATTTAACATATTTTGAGAAAAGATCCACCATAACTAATATGTGTTTATTCCTTTGAGTTGTTGGTATCAAATCGCTCAACATATCAATAGCAACAATATCCAGTTTCTTCCGAGCTACGACGTTTTTTGTGACGTTTTCATTTTTAAAGTTCCTACTTTTACACTTTTGGCATGTCACACAATTTCGAGTCACCTCTTTGGCTATTGTATAGTCCTGTCGACAAATGTAGTTCTCCCTTAACATAAGCCACACCTTTCTACTTCCAATATGTCCGTTGTCACAGTGTAACTTTAAAAAAACTTCTTTTGCCATTTGCTCCGTGATTACATAGAGTTCTTTACCATCGACCCTCTTAAAATATAGGTTATTTTCTTGTTCAGCCCTTTGCTTTTCTCTTTCATTCAATTCTTCCTGATTTTCCCTGATTTTGGCCAACGAAAATAAGCCTGCTTCTTCTCTCATTATGTTCATGCCTACGTGGAGAGTTTTGTGATCCTCTTTGCGGAATTGTTCATCTCTCGTCAACGCATCAGCCAAAATATTGTCCGTTCCTTTGATATATTTAAATTCAAAATCATATTCTTGGAGTAAAAGAATGCCCCTATGAATTCTATTATTTACCAACCTATTTTTCATTATGTGTATCAACGCTGCGTGGTCCGTTTCAATGGTGAATCTTGCCCCAAGTAGGTAAAAACGTAATTTGTTTACACAAAATAACACACTGGCAAACTCTAATTTAGTAACGCTGTATTTTCTCTCATACGTTTTGGTTACATGGGAAACAAAACATATTGGCACCTCTATATCGTCTTGTATCTGTGATAACACCCCTGCAAATTTTTTTATGGAAGCATCAGTCCTGAGAATGAAAGGTTGCTCATATCTTGGGTGGTGCACTCTTACAGCTGTGGAAAACGCTCCTTTTAAATTTTTGAAAGCGATTTCTTGTTCCGTTCCCCATTTCCATCTGACATTTTTCTTAAGTAATGCTATTAGCGGTATTTCTTTTGTACTGAGGTCTGGTATCAGCTTTTTGAAATAGTTTACCATTCCTAAAAATCCCCGCAAAGTTTTTAAATTGGTTGGCCTAGGGTAGTTGTTTATGACTTCAATTCTATCTTCTGTATCTTCTGCAAGACTAATCCCTTTTGTGTCTAATTTGAATCCTAAATACAATACCTCTTTTTGGAAAAACTGACACTTTTGAATATTTAATTTTAATCCGGCTTGATCAAGTTCTTCGAGAACAGTATGAATATGTCGTAGATGGCTTGTTATATCCGGTGAGAAAATTAATAAATCATCTATGTAATGTACAACAAATTCTCCATGCCTATTTAAAATTGTGTGTAATGCGCGAACCAAAGCAGCGCATGCACTTTGTAGTCCAAATGGTACTACCCTAAATCGGTACACCACTCCGTCGATAGAAAAAGCGGTATAATTTCGACACTTTTCTGCCAAAGGTATTAACCAAAAACTGTGTTTCAAATCGATTTTGGAGAAAATGTGTGATCCTGTGATTCGTCCAAAAATGGCTTCTATGTTCAAAGGCGCTTCGTATTGCGCGATTGTGTGCGAATTAATGTTTCTTGCATCTAAACATAATCGCAAATCACCATTTGATTTTTTTACGCATACTATCGGGTTGATATATGGAGAGTCACATCTTTCGATCACCTTGTCTTTGATCATATTTTCAATTTCCTGTCCGACGCTTTGCCTGTATTTATACGGGATTGGATATGTTTTCGATTTAAAATTTTCTAAGTTTTTAACTTTAAAAGAATGTTCATAATTTTTAGCCACTCGGCTTTCTTCATTAATGAGATCTCCATAATTTTCTAAAATCTTCTCTATTTCCTTCTCCATATTTTCTCCACATATTATTTTTCTTTCATCCTCAGTTTGTTCACATGTGTTCACTGTCCGTATTACTTCTTCACAAAATTCTGGATTCTCGTCCATAATTGCCATTTCTTCTCTGTCCTCTTCCGTTATTTCTTCTTCTATTTTTTCTTTATCTTTAATTTCTATCTGGTATTCCGAGCACCATGTTTCGGCTCCTTCCATTTTTCTGCTTATAACTTCCTTTTTTTCCTGCTTTCTTTTCGAACTCTTCTTCTTTTTTTTTTATTCTCTTTTCCTCTTCGGATTGATTTTTTTCTTGAGCTTTCGATTTATCCTCTACCGTCATATTGATTTCTTTATGTTTTTCTTGTCCATTTATCCTTTCAGAAAATTTTCTCCTATCTGTTTCCTTTTCTTCTTCTATGTTGTCTGGTTCTGCTCTGATTTCCAGTTGATTTTCCGAAAAATTGATGGTGATATGTTTTTCACTCAATTCATCAATTCCCGCTATCATATCATGATTTAGATCTTCGATCACCACACATTGCATAATATAGAATTGGTCTCCCACTCTGATCCGTACTCCTAAACCTTCGTTTACTGTCGTCAAATTTTTATTATTTGCACCCACTAAAGCAACCCTCGGAATCTTATACACAAATCTGTCCATATTTAATTCTTTTACTAGTTTTTTATTGATTAACGAAATTTCCGATCCAGAATCAATCAGAATTTTAATCGCTTTATGTTTTATAAATGCATCTAAAAAAATTAGACTGGAATTAGAATTTTGTTTTTCGTTTCCCGCCAACTGTATAAACTCTCTCGGGTGACAAAATATACCGGAGCGTTTTTTACTTTTGTTTAGTGGATGCCTTATTGAAAATCCTGTCTGGATTCATTGAATACTTCTTCTTCCTCCTTTTCTATTGCCACATGATTCATCTCTCTTCTATTTTGTCGTTGGAATCTCTGATTATTTCTATCGTCCCTTTGTTCGTTCGTATTCCTATTCGGAGGATTTTGTGCATCTCTATTCCTGTTGTGATTTTCATTTGTTCTATTTTGTGTATCATTCCGGTTATCGTAATTTTGTTGTCTATTGTAATTATTGTAATTTCTCGGCCTATATTCGTTTGTTGATCTGGGATGTCGGTTTCTCTGGTCATAATTTGATGAATACCTTCTTTGCGGTTCATTATATTGGTCATGTTGTCTTCTATTTCTCATTTCTTTTCTTTTCGCTTCTTTTAATTGAAGGAATTGGCACAAACTATCAATATCTTGATAGTTTCTCAAAATCACGTGATCTTCCAACGTTTCCTCAAAATGTCTGCTGATCATTTCTACCAGCTGTTCGGTAGAATATTTGTATTCTAGATATTTTGAATTGTTATATATCTGCAAAGCATATCTTTCTTCAGATATTCCCATTTTTTCGTGATGTTTTCCATTCTGTAGCTCTTGGTTGATTTCTCTCTGTTTATTTTACCCCCAGAAATAGTTGAGAAATTTATTTTCAAAATCTGTCCAATTTTCAAACTCATCTTCCTTGCTTTCATACCATAACGCTGCTCCTTCTTTCAAATGGTTTCTAATTGTTTCTTTGCAATCGTCAAAATATCTAATATGTTGTAATTTGGTTTTCAAATTTTTAACAAACGGTACTGGGTGTGTTTTCCGAATATCCCCGCCAAATTGTATTTTCGACTCGCTTGTTCCATGGATGATAACTTCTTTTCTCTCTACCCCTCTTAGTTCAATTTCTGCCATTTGTTTTTCATTTTGCTTTAATCTTCTTTCTATTTCCTTCCTGTCTTCTTGTAGCGCCATTTCAAATTTTTCTTCTAACTGTTCTAATTCTTTTTTCTGTACAGTCTTAATATCTTTCATTTTAGTTTCTATTTCTTCTCTCTGCATCTCTAGTTTCCTCTCTGTTTCTTCTCTGACCTTTTCTAAACAGACTTTTTCCTCATTTTCATATTTGTCAAAACGCTTTTCCATTTTTCTATCATTTTCTTCTAATTTTTGTTCTATTGCTAGCCTTGTTTCCCGTTGGTTTTCTTCCATTGTCTGTTTTGTTTCTTGTTGATTTCTATCAATTTTATTTGATGTTTCAATTTGGTTTTTCTCTATTGTTTGTGTCTGTATTTGCATCATTGCTAATAATTTTTCCAGCATCCCTGTTTCTTTTCTTTCCTCCATTATTGTAGCATTTCCTTTATTATCCGATCCTTCATAAATAATTGTTTCCTCTTCTCTGTTATCCTCCTTCCTTTCTTGCATTTTGCTTTGACTCCTTGTGGTCGACATGTTGTTTCTTTTCGTTACTGTTTTTGTCCCCGCCAAATGTGAAATTTTACAACACTCTATATGTTTCAGAACACGACAATATTTCTCCCCAAATGTATTAAATTTTCACGACAAATATCAAATATGCAATCAGTAAAATTCAAATAATTCAAAATAAATATCAAATGTACGATTGGTAAAGAAAATAAAATCAAATAATTCAATAGCAGTAAATATCCACTAACTACGATCAATCAATAAATCAAATTTATATTCCCTGGAAAAATTGTCAAAATACTTTCAAATTCAAATTCCCTCAATGTTATATGTTTTTATCTCTGGATCACCTGTACTTATTCCAGATCTCTTTCCCTTCCTTCAAATGTAAAGCTGCGATATTTTCAAGCCCCACGTTTTGGAAGCCAGTTATTGTGATATTTAAAGTCTTGGTGCGCCAAGCAATAATTAGCTAATTAATTTTTTTTTTTTGATTAATTAAAATCATTTAAATGATATGATTATGACTCTATCACAATTTTTAATTCTTTTATCTCAGGGTTAAATTCGTGCTTCAATATCAATGCTATTACATGTGAAAGGTAAGGTCCAGAGAATACCGGAATAATAAAAAACACATATGATCTAACACTATATATTGTAATAAAAATAATGAAATAATTCACACTCAAAAGTTTTCAATAAACAAATCTCATATAAGGATTCTCAAAATTTTGTTCTCCGTACGTGAACAATCAAAATTAATGGTACAAACAATATTAATTGAAAACTCAAAATCCCAAACTATTCTAACTCTCCTAATCAAAATATTTATATCCTTTCTAAATTACGTGTAAAAATTGTGTTATCAATAAAAGAAAAAAACTGCAGAAAACAAAAATATCTCTCTCTGATGATGAGTGGTCCAAATCCTTGTTCCTTGTAGACTGTATTATCTCCTCTCAACCGCTCCCTATGTAATCAGCAATCTTACAACAGATTGTTGCAAGTATATCGTCCTTAATGATCTCCTTCAAAAGCAACAATCATTCAAATTATGATAGCCTTTCTCCTCTCGATAAACTGAATCTCTCGTTGGCCCGAGTGAAAAATGACTCTTGGAATATCTTCTCTTTACGATAAACTGAATCTCTCGTTGGCCTGAACAGTGACTCTTGGAATATAAGTAGGAAAATATGACTTACAATATTTTGCTGCTTCAGCTTCTGTCAGATACACTAACTCCACAAAAACTCACTAACATTCAACACTACTGCTTGCTACTTCTTGGGAACCACCAGAGAACAATCACTGTTCGTCTTACAGACTTGGAAAACCAACTGATTATCTTTTCTCTCTCCTCAATCTCGCTAAACTTTTTCCTACATACTTATCCCACCTTTTTCAATCTCCGCCAATCAAAACTCGTCACAATTCCCCCATTTTTTCATTTCGATAACAAACAAATTTTTACCTATAATTATAAAATTTCCTAAAACTTATTTACAAATAATATTTTCTATAATTCTTAAAAACTAACAAAACCTCTTTCTAAAATCTCTTCTATTTGTCTCTAATCACTGCATTAATGTATTTTGGAAGACCCCGTTCAATTGTCTTTGGATTTCACTTAAAATTATGCGGGTCACTCAAGTATAACAAAGAAATAATTTATGCAAAGCTTACATTTTGTTTAGTACAGGTAATCCAAGAATTTAATAACTTTGCTTCTTCGAAATGTTTGTTGGATATTATCCTACTTATCTGAATTATTTTAATGTTTTTGAACTTTGAAATATTTTTAAACAAACCAATATTTTTCTCGATTTTACATATCATAACAATATATGTATATATATATATACATATATATATATATATATATATATATATATATATATATATATATATATTATTATGTTTTTATTAAATCTAATTTATTGTTTTTATTTATTATCGAAGGTTCTACACTTAAGGTATAACACTTAAAAGTTTAATTACTATTTAAATGGGAATAAGCCACAATTAAAGGTTAAAATACGTTTATTGACGTTTTAATTTCCACTTTGGAAATCGTTCGCAAAATACAAACATTAGTAAATTAAACAAATTTTGTTTTTGTTACTTAGTGAAAAATTCTTCTAATAATTTAATTTGATCTGACTCATCTATATTGACAATTCAGACATACATTATACATTTTAAAGTAGACGACTTTAAAATGATATTGCCAATATTGTTGAGTTGCGTTCCTGGGACGACTTTACTTATAAGATAGTTCATTCGATTACATGAAATCAACTTTAACTTGAGAATATCCGTCAGAAAAAGATCATAACATGTAATTCGTCTTTAAAAAGACAAATACATGCCATGATGACAGTAAAATTCTCCTGTTAGTGATTCCATAGTAAATTATGAGGGAAAAACCAGGAAAGAAAACCTCATAATACTATACCGACATGGTAAGTATTTGATCTTGCATTTAGTTTACCTTCAATAAATACCAAATTCCGATTTTATATGTTTGTTATTTAAAAAATATAAATGATGTATTCTCCATATGTTACTGACTTATCAATATTGGTATTTTCTTTTTAATAACTTCCTCTTTCAATATGGGTAACCAGATCCTACTACATTCTGCCGAGGAATTCTCGACACAATTGGTCTCATTTAGCATAATTAGAGCCGCTTCTTTGATTTTTCTCTTTTTACCATCCGTTTCTTTTAGGACTATATTTGAATCATTCCATTGAACCCTATGTTCATTATCCCATGCATGCTTACATATTTGAGATCTATCAAATTCTCTATTTTTAATATAGGATTGATGTTCACTTATTCTAACATTTAATGGCCTCGATGTTTCACCTAAATAAAACTGATCGCATTCACAAGGTATTTTATAAATGCAATTCTTTGTCCTTTCTGGTTCATTGTTAGGTTTGGTTTTGGACAAAATAGATCTCAACGTGTTTGTTGTTTTGAATGTTGTTGAAATGTTGAATTTATTTCCTATCCTTTTAAGCTTTTCCGATAATCCTTTTATGTATGGTATTGTTATTTTCCTCGTATTATTCCTTGTATATGCTGTAGGATCTCGTTCTAAGTTGTTTTGTTCTATTCGATCGATTGTTGAAAATTCCTTATTTATAAACGATAAAGGATAATCATTTTTTAATAAAACTTTAAATAAACTTAAAAGTTTATTTAAAGTCTTTATTTGTACAATATAACTAATTTATTTTACACTTAATAAGTATAATTTATCTACGTGCGTTACATTTTAAAAACTTGACGCGATGTTCAAAAACTAACTCTTCCCCTAAATAAAATGTCCCATATATATATATATATATATATATATATATATATATATATATATATATATATATATATATATATATATATATTATGTCGTCTCCGGTGTAATTAATAAACGTATGAAAATGTGTTAGCATCTTGGTGCCAAGTTCCCATGTTTATTAATTGTTCTAACTATTGCGCAATATGGTGTAATATTGCGCAGTTAGCCGGTACGCTCTTATTGTGGCATTGTCTTGAAGAGACAATGCCTTTATGGTTTTATTGGTGGTGGAAATAAAACACAGTCTTTCTAAGAAGAAAAAAACTCAGCTTCAGAGTCTTAGAAAGTTTGCAGAGCCCTTCGAGCAAAGTGCTCTAGGGAGCTACCCTACACGGGTAAAACTACACCGTACACTACTGACTGGAGATCCGAAAATGTCCCATATTTAAAGATAAATTAACTTTTATATGAAACTTTTTCATTTCTCAACCAATTAAATTTAATTATAAGTTCCAGAAGGAAGGGGGGCGATGCACATCGAGGTGCGGGACTGGTGGCACCTGGATGACATATATATATATATATATATATATATATATATATATATATATATATATATATAAAATGCCGTTATCTAGAAGGATCGATGACCTTCCCCATTAGAAAGGAATTCCATCCAATAGACGAGAGGGTCGCTCATTTTGGTTTTATTTGGCCTGCTTCTGGAAATCGTGGGTGACTCATCAGAATTCAGGTAAACATATCTTTCTATATCGGAGGGGGACCCCTAGAAATTTCTGCCGGCAGGTATATTTATGATCTAGAAAAGACGAATGGGTTAATATGTTTACAGTATTATGCGTCATAATATTTATCATTTAGGATCTTTAAAACCTAAAACATACACTAAAAAATTACAAAAATAATGGTCTTAACACGTATCATCGGAGAGACGTCATTATAATTTGAATGATATGATTTGAATATAACTGCAATTATTAATTCTACCTTTGTTTTTTTTATTATCTTCTGATTATTCATTAATTGTAGCTGAACACTTACTAATCGTTTAAAGATTATTTTGGGTTGTATGTGAACTTTCGGGTAGAGATTTTATCAATTTTGTCAATTTTCTTACCATTGTCATTTGATAAACATAAAAATATTTATTTAGCCTTTCAGATTAGTTCCATCTAATACTTTATTCATTTTGTAATAACTGTGTTCAGTTTGTTCTTGTAATTTAAAAATATTTAAATAAGTTCATTTTCAAAGGTAGTTAGTTCATCTCCAATACCAATAGATGAAAATAGTACCTGTGACTGGAATGCTTGTTATCGTTAATTTATTATGTGCATTGATTTAGCAGTATTGCCATAACTTTAAATTTTAAAAATTACTTAAAATATATTACAAATAAGCTAGTCAGGCTATTTTTTGACCTTGTTTATGAGTTTTATTACATTCCTAACAAATAACTCTTTTACTTCTATATGTTACACAAATAACAAAAGTTTAAACCAATATTATACCACATTTTTATTCCAAATTTGTGTTTTAAAGAAAGCTCAAAATTATATACACAAGTAGAGCTATGTTTTAATTACGATGTGCTCGAATGACTAATTTTTTCTATGGGTCCGTACAGTATTACCATTCAGACAAGGATCAATTGTAAAATGGCAAAAATAATTACAAGTATGTCGACCATTATAATGTAAAATTTTACCTTTTTTGTTCTTAATAAGAAATATAATTAGTTTCTTTATTGCTCAGAATGGAGAAACCAGCGAAACAATAAAAAGTATTTCTTTTCAACCGAAACTTATTGTACACAAGGCTATAATAAAAATTATATGTAAACATATAAAACGGCTCGTACGAACTTTCTCTGCAGTATAGAATTTTTATTACTAGCTTGAGGACCCTAAAAACAATAAAAATATATCGACGTCAGAAAAATTTTACTGTCCGCTTTTGGTCAAGTTAAATTAATAGTCGCTGCAAGCCTGGATTCGAGATAACTTCTAAAACAAAATGGTTTCTGTTTAAATAATGATTTGATAGGGACATTTGACCTACTTTCTCAGATTTATGAGACCTAGAAATAATGCAATAATGAAAATATATGTTATTTTATAATATATTTTTAACTGTATGTAATCATATTATTATAACGATAATTATTCACAGTTTAATTTATTTAATACTTTTATTTACTAGTTCAATCTGATGATGACACATGTTGAACGTTAATTACAAATAAGAAGCGCCAGCGATCAGAAGATAGCCCTCCGAATCAAATTAAAAAGCAAACTACTGTTCAGGATTATTAGTTGCAGAATCTCATGCCAACGGCCAATATATGTAGGTCCTTAGCTAGTATTATATGCAAGAAGAAAATAAAGGTGCCGAATCCAAAAAACCTCCACCATAATTCATTCAGAAAGTCAAATATATAAAACCGCTACGCGAACTTCTTGATGAAAAAACACCAATCTATATACCATTAAATGCCATAGGGATAACCAAATTAAACTCCAGCTAGATTCACCCGAAAATTTTAATATTACTTATTTAATACTTTTATTTACTAGTTCAATCTGATGATGATACATGTTGAACGTTAATTACAAATAAGAAGTGCCAGCGATCAGAAGATAGCCCTCCGAATCAAATTAAAAAGCAAACTACTGTTCAGGATTATTAGTTGCAGAATCTCATGCCAACGGCCAATAGATGTAGGTCCTTAGCTAGTATTCTATGCAAGAAGAAAATAAAGGTGCCGAATCCAAAAAACCTCCACCATAATTCATTCAGAAAGTCGAATATATAAAACCGCTACGCGAACTTCTTGATGAAAAAATCCCAATCTATATACCATTAAATGCCTTAGGAATAACCAAATTAAACTCTAGCTAGATTCACCCGAAAACTATTCGGATATTGTTAAAAGTTTAACAGCAAAAAAAACGCAGTTTCACACATATCAGATAGAACAGAACCGTAGATTTCGGGTGGTTATTCATAATATTTACCCCTTAATAGGAGCGAATTAAATGTAAATTAAATTAAATTAAATAAAAGATTCAGTCAAAAATATCTCCAACATAAAACGAAAAGAGGATAAAAAGCAACTACCACTCTTCCACGTAGAATTGGTTGCTAATGCAAATAATAAAGACAGTTATATAGTCAATAAACTACAAACAACACTCACAAATATTGTAATAGCCATCGAATTTGTCATCCAAATGTCCAAACCAAACATGAATTGAAGATGTCAAGTACACAAATTGTCGACCTGCCATCTACAGAGGCTGTTTGGTCTACAAAGTGCTCCATAGGAAACAATTTCCAAAGTTGAGGGAGAAAATACAATCTCATTACCCAATCTTGTTAAGCTCCTTAAATACTCATTGCTCATCTGTGTCTTATGCAAATGCTGTAGAGGGATAAAATCGTACCACAACATCTATCCCAAATACTACACAGAAAAAACTAAATATAACAGAAACAAGTAACAATTTAGAGTTAATGATCTAAACACTTATGGAGAGAATGGATAAAATGTTCTATCAAAATGTAATGTTTAACTCTATAATTAAAATTGGATATTGGAACGCAAACGGCCTCATAAACCATGGTTAGGAGAATACAGCATTTATAATATTAAATAACCTTGATATCATGATGGTCCCTGAAGCTCGTATGACAAACAAGAGCCATTTTAGTATGCCAGATTTCTTCACCTACGTCACACCACATCAAATAGGAAAAGATCATAGTGGAAATGCGTTAATCATTAAAAGTAACGTAAAACATCATGAAATAAACAAAGTACGTGATAGCAACATTAAGGCAACCTCGATATCTGTAGAACTCAGCAAGGGACACATAACGATGTTGCGTATTGCCCCCTAGGTAAAATAATTAAAGAGGAAAATTTCTCTAGTTATTTCAATGGGCTAGGTTATCACTTCAATGCAGCAGGTGCCTTTAATGCAAAACATACAAGATGGGATTCAAGATTAATAACAACACGAGGAAGAGAACTTATTAAATGTTTAAATGACAATAATTTGCTTCCAATTTCTACTGAACAACCAACCTACTGGTCTACAGATAGAAATAAAATACCCGATCTCATCGACTTTGTATCGTAAATAGAATTAGTAAAACTTTTTAAATATTAAACCTTTCTTTGATCTTTCTTTGGACGATTGTCCATATTTATTGATTTGGTGGAGCATGTATATAATAGAAATAAATACCAGACATTTCCAAATCATAAAACACAATTTTCTGAGCCTGTTCAGAGTTAATATTCAAAATTTCACTAAGCAGCTTGAAGAGCAACTCCAGATCTAAATCAGAGTAATATCTGTGCACCATATCCACATCGTATATAAATCTTAATCAACGAAAAGAGAACACTAAGAAAACAGTGGTAAACCTCCAGATATCTTAGCTCAACTAAATAGGGCTACTCGCTTGTCTAACAGAGAACTACACAAATACAAAGATCAAAGCATAAATGAATTTTTTGAAAGTCTCACTGCGATGGATGACAGAAATTACTCTACTTGGAAACACTTTCTAAGAAACTTAAACATCAGATTAAGCATGATTCTGTCCCACTAGAAAGTCCCGTGATTAAGTCCTATTAGAAAGGAAGATAGTGATTGGGCTAAAGCCGATATCGATAAAACACAAGCATTCGCTAATCTTCTCAGCCAGGTTTTTTAACCTCAGAAGAGAAGAAGAATAATTCATTGACGAGATATAAGATGCACCCTACCAGATGCCACCTTCTATAAAAAATATCAAAATAAATGAAGTTAAGGATTAAGTTAAATATCTCAATATTACAAAATCTCCAGGGTATGAATACAGGGTATATGGGGACAAATCTGCAAAAATTTACTTGAAGACGGATTTCGGTTGGTTATGTACATATTTAATGCAATGCTAAAGTTAGGCTATTTTCCTTTTCAATGGAAAATGGCACAAATGATTTTCTATCTTACTGTGTGTGTATTTTAACTATGCTATTTTATAATATGTTAGTATAATATCTAACGTCACGAGTCGTAAGAGTATAAGTCAAATAATAATGTTTTCCAGAAAATACTTATACTCTTTATACTTATCACATACACAGATATTGTACTCTTAAGAACGTGTGGAAAAGCCTACGACAGATCAGATGTTGAATAATCCTCAGAACCAACAAAAACTGACTTATACTCTTTCTACATATCACCTTAAATATGTTTTTTGTAAAGTGTTATTTATATTTTAAATATTTATATGTATTAGAAATTTATCTCAAAGGATTTTTGTCAGTAGACGGATTTCCCCTGCGGTAATTACATGATAAACTTATTGATTATTGTCTTCTTTATTTACCAGCTCAGGATGAAAAAAATTACATGGTTCTTTTCATATCATTTTTTCAGTCGTGAAGTATTCTTCGGTTTTAGGCATGTCTAGAATTATTACATGTAATTTAAAAAGGAAGGAGCTTTTTCTTTTCAAAGTGTTAAGTGGGTCTTGCAATAGGGCCTTCCGAACTTTAACAGTTGGTATGGCCATATTGTTGAAGTCAAATTGGTCATCATAATCGTTCCTAAACAGTACGACTAGATCAGAGGTTCTCAATCAACTCAAAGCAGAGAGATGGGTTATAACGCATATGCGTTTTATCGCCTGACGTATCCAATATTTATGGTGAACATGTCATAAGGACGGCTTTAGAAGAATGGGTTGGTGAAGTAGCGGTGGTTACTGGTGGACACTACACTTATATTAGCAAATAAACAAGAAATGCTAGATCTCCTGCAGAGAATTGGGTTACAAAGGATTAAAATTGGTCTTGCGATAAATAAAAAAAAGAAGAAAATATAGTCCAGGAGCAAGAGGAACTTTTGTGGCCGATTAAGTTTCATGAAATTTTATAATTTATTATTATATCTTGACCCGATAAATTCGAATCTTCAACATGATAATCCGAATTTTTGGACATGCATCTGTCATTAACAATTTCATTGTTGAAATGCTTATAACTAATAAACTATCTAATAAACTAATCTCGTTTTGTTTCTTTTAAAAAAACAAACTAAACAAAGAAAAATTAAAGATTTATTATTAAAAAAAAAGACCTCATTTTAGAGCTGTAATTATGACTGAATGAAAAGTTATGTTTTATCAATGTTTGTCAAAGTTATATAAGTTTAAAATTTACAATTTAGGTGTAAAAAAATAATCGAATTTGTTTCTAACAATTCTTCGGTGGTATGAAATCAAAAAATGTGGTATCATGTTAATGAAGACTATAAGTACAATGGAAAACGAACACTTTGAGCTTTATTAACTCATTTTGATGCGGTTTTCGCTAAAATACTGTAATAAATAAATTTTAAATTGACCCACCTCATGCGCTGAAATCAAATCCGGCGCGTCGCTCTAAGACAACTTTAGAGTTCATATTACAAAATTAATTAGAATAATATACGGTGTTCTTTAGTATAGTGACAGACCAAACTTATGTTTTTTTTTTAATACAACACCCTGCATTTTATTTTGTATTCAAAATCTTCAGCACTTCCCCATCAGAACAGTATACAGTTTTGTTATGTTATACAGGGTATTTACAGCGCTATAACCAATTTTCTATGAAAATCGTAACAAGTTCAACACCATGTATAATAAAAAAGAAGCACAATAACAATGATTTTTTTATTGATTGTCAAAATTTTCAAAAATTATTGATATTGTTAATTTTTTTTTATATCGAATACAGGTTGAGTCAAAACGCAAGTATAATATTTTCTCAGTAGTTTTAAATAGAACACCGTGTATTTTATGCCACTATCGACAAGGACCATAACCATACTTAAATTTTATGTAATATTTCCTATGCATAAATTTACTAGTTTTTAAAATATATATTTTTATTTTTCAAAGCAGATTATAAATTAGGTGGCTTAATTTTTATAAATTTTAAGTAACTCATAAATGAATTGTCTAAAACTGACAGTTTATCATTATTGATTATTATTCCGGTAATCAATGTAACAATGTTACAAATAAAGAAAAAAAAATTATTTCCAATAAATTTTATAAAAAATCACAAACACAAAATAAAAAATTTATGGAATAATTAAAAACTACTTGTAATAAAATATTTCATCAAATAATGTGTTCAAAATGACATATTAAAACATGTATGCACGGCTGAAAACGGTGACTGAACGAGTGACTTACATTATGAAGGATTGTGTGTGTGTGTGTGTGTGTGTGTGTGTGTGTGTGTGTGTGAGTGTGTGTATGTGTTTTGTTTTATGGCACTGGAACTAAGCCAATTAGCCAGAACAAATGTGTGAAAGTTATAAGGAAAATGCTTCAGTTAAGTATTAATTTTCACTTAATGCGTATCTAATATTAGTATATTTAATTTTGTTAGTTATCACAAAGGAGATTTACAAGGAGAGCTAATTTGCCGAAGGGTCGTCTCGGCGGGGTTTTATAACATTGGGGAGGGGACCCCTGGAATGGATACAAAAGAGTAGGATTTATGTTAGTGTGCTTATAATTTAAATTTACATTTAACTGTATGTTCATAAATAACCTCATATACTCGTATATCTTCAGTTGCAAGTAAGCTCGACAAGTTAAAAGGTGTGTCTATTTTTAATTTATATAGATTACTAAGTAGTGTAGAGATCTCTTGTTGAATAGAAGGGCATTCTAATATAATATGTTCTAAACTACCTTGTTTTCCGCATTCGCAATAATCTTCGTTATGGATACCTAAACGGTGTTTATATTCCGGATACATTGCATGGTTACTTCTGATCCGTGAAATTGTTTTTATAAAATTTTCTATTTTGTACATTAGAAAACAATTAATAGAAGCAACAATTTAAATTTTTTCCCAGAGTTGGATTTTTCGTATTTTTCTTGCCATTTAGTTTTCATAGTTATTTTCATTTGGCTTACGTCTTTGCTTACGTCTTATTCACTTTTTACCCAGGATAATGTAATTATCTTTCCATTTTTATTCAATTTTGTAAGTACTTCATATACATCTTTAATTAAATCGTCATACTGGTCGGTTATGTTAATATTTTTTATCTTTTCTAATGCACTTCTGCAGTCAGAGAATATTACTATATTAGTGCCGGATAGGGATTGAGCATAGATTAGTGCATTTTTAATTCCGACTAACTCTGCAGTGAATATTGACTATCCCTTAGGCAGTTTATACAGTCGCTTTATTTTTTTATTAACATGATAAAGAGCCAAACCGGTATTTCCATTAATTACAGAACCGTCAGTAAAGATGTAATCATGATTTTCCCATTTATGATGAATTTTATTAAGAAAATATTTATTTAGTAATTTTTCTGGGAGTCTAGGGTAGTCATTGATTAAATGGAATACAGGGCGAATATCGTAGTGTTTAAATGATTGATGATGATTGAAATGATTTAAACTGATGAATTGTGTGTGTAAGATTGTCATTTTTTGCGTATATCTTAAATAAGTTTTTATTACTTAAGAATTGTCTCCTTAGCTAAAGTGGAGGTATGCAACTTTCCGCCTCCATAACAACTATGGGTGTAGATTTCAGATACCCATTACAGATTCGTAGACATTTATTTTGGATTTGATCAATCTTTTTAAGATGACATTCAGAGGCCGATCCATATAATACGCACCCATAATCGATTATTGACTGGATAAAAGATTTATAAAATAGAAGACAAATATTAGGATCTGCCCCCCACTTACTAGGCTGAAAACTTTTATGATGTTTATAGCATTTTCAATTTTAGATGTTTTATAATGAATATGAGATTTCCAGTTAAGTTTTGTATCTAGAGTAATACCTAGATACCACCTAGATACAATACTTAATTGAAGCTAGGTACGGGAGTGTGTAATTTTTTAGTGTTATTGAAGACGGATGATGAAACCTCTTCGTAGTAAATGTAACAGCTGCTGACTTATTTTCTGAAATGGAAAATCCGTTATTCTTTACCCACTTTTCTAATGAATCTGAAGCTACCTCTAAATTTTGATGACATTTTTCTATATTTTGTTCTGCCGTATATATACATATATCATCAGCATATTGTAATGTTTTTATATTCCTATGGAATATAGTGTCCAAGTCAAATGAGTATATAATGTACAAAATAGGACTTAATATGCTGCCCTGAGGAAGGCCAACAGCGGCTTTTTGAGGACCTATTAACTTGTCTACTGTACGAATATAAATATTTCTCTCATTATACAATTTATAAATATTAAAAATAAGTAGTTCCTGTACTTTAGCTTTTGCATCTTATCTATTAAAATGTCAAATTGAATACTATCGTACGCTCCTTTTATATCTATGAATAAACAGGTTGTTGAAAAATTGTGTGAGAATCCACTTTGTATGTCAGTAACTAGAGTAGTCACATTATCTAACGTTGAACGATTTTTTCTAAATCCGAATTGGTTTTCGGGTAATAGTTTATTGAATTCTAAAAAATATTCTAATCTATTTTTAATCATTCGTTCAAAAGTTTTTAATAAACAAGATGCCATAGCTATAGGTCGATAAGAATCTGAATTATTAGATTTTTTCCCCGGCTTTAATAAAGGGACTATAATATAATCAAGCCAATCATTGGGAATTAGTATTTTATTAAACCATATATTATTATATATATCCAACAACGCATTTCTGCCGGAATAAGATAGATTATGTCATATTATACTGAATTTGATCCTTTCCAGGGGATGTATTACAATTTTCTTTCATAGCTCTATTCAATTCATACAGGCTGAAAGGCGTTGTTAAATAATTATCTGAATTTCCAGAGGAATCATATACACAAGGCTGCAATGGTTTAGAAATGCAAACTTTTGGACATAATTTATTTTGAAAATCCTCTATTCATTCAGCACTTGATTCTATGTAATGTGTATTGTTTTGTCTTCTATTTTTATAATTATTTACTTTTTGCCAAACTTGTTTCATAGGCATGGTTTTATTTAAGGACTGACAATATATTTTCCATGATTCCGATTTGGTTATTTTTATCGTTCTTTTTGCTATTTCATTAGCTCTTTTATAATTTATTAAATTTTGCAGGTTTGGATTGTTTTTGTATATTATGAATAAATGTTTTCTGTTATTAACTTTTGCCTGACATTCATCATTCCACCAGTGTTTATTTTTTTTGTGTGTGTGTGTGTGTTTGGTGAGTTGGCTTGGAAACTAGTCCTTTAGCCACAGAATTGTAATGTAAGATATTAGTTTTTAAATAATGTAACCAACTTTAAATAAAAAGTTACATATTAGTTCGTATACTTCTCTACTATCTAAGGAGAGTAAATGGGTGATGTTTATGGGAGTCTGAATTTTAAGTTCTGATAGTTTTGAATACAGCTGATCTGTTTCATACCTATGTTTATCGCACTTAAAAAGAATATGGTTGATGTCACATTGTGATATATTATCGCATGAGCATACCCCAGAAGGGATTATATTTAACTTAGCCAAGTGAGCTGGGAATGCACCGTGATTAGTTTTCAGTCGAGTAATTGTGGCTGTCAACTTCTTTGGCATTGCATATTTGAAAATATAGTCAACATCTTGTGGTAGGGTAGGGTGGATAGTATAATATTGATTATTTGAATTCGTTGCTATGTTTTTCCATTTTTCTTTCCAATTTATAAAAATTTTGTTATAATAATGTTGTTGTAAGTCCTCCAATGTAAATATGGGAATATAGAGTCCAACATGGGTCGCATCTTTAGCAAGCTGATCAACCAGTTCATTTCCCTCGATACCTATATGACTTTTAACCCAAATAACTGTAATATCTTTACTATATATTTTATTTTTAATAGCACAAAGAATATTATTTCTTTTATGTTGAGTCATATCTGAGTTTAATCCTTTAATGACCGATAATGAATCTGATAATATTACTGCTTTATTTAAATTGTGTGAATCTAGCCAATCTAATGCTTTTTCGATAGCTACCGCTTCAGCAGTATATATTGAACAATGTGATGAAAGTTTAATTTTCAAAGATTCGCTTTTATGTGGAATGTAAACTGCGCAACCTGTGGCACCATCCTCTTTTTTGGAACCATCGGTATACATTATTACGTGATCATTATAGTCACTCAATATGGATCTAAGTAAGACAAAGTTTATTTGTGGGAATTCTGTGTACTTTGGTATAATGACTTTTGGTTTATTTAATGTTACCTGAAAATTAGCTTTATATATTGGTAATCTTTTTTCTTTGCCATAGATATTAGGATACTCATTAGTTTCTAAGAAAGCATCAGCAAGTGGAGGAGAATTTTTTATGCGCCAGTATTTATTTGAGAGGTTTTCAATAGATAACTCATACAGTTGACTAAGCAGATTATTATTATTTAATCTTAGCTTCAGGATATGTTTAATTGCCATAATTTCTCGACGATTTTGAAGAGGTATTTCATTACTTTCAGCAAGTAGTACAGGGCAAGGAGTAGACTTCATGGTGCCCAAGCATATTCTTAGACATTTAAACTGAATGCGGTCTACAGTTAATAAGTGTGTGTTACTGGCGGCACTATACAGAATGCAACCATAGTCTACAATAGATCGCACGTAGGGTCTGTAAAACATCAATGCAACTTTGGGGTCAGCACTTCATCTTCGATTAGTAACACATTTAAGAATATTAATACCTTTTTCACACCTACTTTTTATATATTCCACATGTTTTGACCATAAGAGTTTGGGATCAAGAAGAATGCCAAGATATTTGTATTATTTGACAATAGGTATATCATATCCAGACAACTTTATTTTGTCAGGCGTACGAATCCTATGTCTAGTGAATATCATTGTGGCTGATTTGTCAGGGGAAATGGTCAGTCCATGATTTTTTACCCAGTTATTAACGTTTTGCATGATGAATTCCAGAGCCTCCAGGCAGTCAGTATACGAGTTACGCTCTGTATAGATGCATATGTCATCAGCGTATTGGATGCAATTGATTGTGTTGTCAAAAATGCCATGAATACTTGCTGAAAATATGTTGAACAATAACGGACTTAAAACTGGTCCTTGTGGAAGACCTGTACGAGCAATTCTAGGACCGTGTAGTTGGTTTAAATGATCTTTAATATATATAACACGATTATTATAAAGATGAACAATATTAGTCGCTATATTTTGAGGTAATCCTATATCATATAGTTTTTTGTGTAAAATGGTTAAATTAACAGAATCATATGCCCCTTTTAGGTCTAAAAACAAACAAGCAAGATAATTGTTTCTGGAAAACGTTATTTGAATGTCGGTAACTAAATGTGATATTGCATCCAGTGTACCAACACTAGCCCTAAATCCATATTGTGTACTTGGAAGGATACTATAATGTTCTATAAGCCATTCTAATCGAGTCTTAATAAGTCTTTCAAATGTCTTGCATATGCAAGACATTAATGATATCGGTCTGTAAGAAGAGGAGAGTGTTTTATCTTTATTAGGTTTAAGAATTAAACAAATAACTATTTCTTTCATATGATCCACATATCTTCCATTGAAAAGCCAATCGTTGAAAATTGTTAGTAAACTTTGTTTAGCTATAAGAGGTAATTCATATATTATGTTATAAGTAATTTGATCGCGCCCCGGAGCCGAGGACTTTGAAGACTTGAGTGCAGCCTCAAATTCTATCACATCAAAACTTTCCTGGAAAATATTGTATTTACAAGTTTTACTGTTATCCTGAATAGGAAGGTCAACATATGGCGGAGCAAATTTGTCGAGCAACTCTTCTATTAGTTCATTTGGCAGGGGATATCGTCTTGTACGGTAATTTTTATTCACTAGTTTATTAACAAAATTCCAAATTTTACTGATGGGAGTATTTTTGTTTAAAGTATTTACAAAGTTAATCCACGAACTTTTTTGTTTGTTTGTAAAGAGGAGTTTACTTTTGGCTTGAATTTGTTTGTATTTAATATAGTTTTCAAAATTTGATGCTTCAATGTATCTTTTGTAAGCAACTTTTCGTGAAATGATCATATTTTTGCATTCATAATCCCACCAGATTGGAATTCGAGATTTTGGCTGAAAGGAATTTTTGATATTCATAGAAAATGAGGCAGCATCGTCAATTGTCTTTAACAGGAAGTCAAAACGTTCCGCTGAAGTGATATTATCGGTTATATTTTCGGATAATGTTTTTTCTATATGACCTTTAAAGATATTCCAGTTTGCTGAAGACTCTTTCCATTTAGATGAAGGAATTATTGTACATGGGTGATAGTCCAAGTCGATAGTGATTACTATAGGTAAGTGAGTTGAACCCATAGTATCGGGAACAGGATCCCATGTGGTGTATCCAATTAGATTTGGTGTAACAAGGGATAGATCCACCATTGATGGAAGTTCATTAGGTCTTGTTACTTTGGTCGGTCTACAGTCGTTTAGCAGAACTAAATTACTGTTATCTAGCGCGTCTACTATACACTTGCCCTGAGCGGAATCCTTCAAGGAACCCCACCTACTGTGGTGTCCATTGAAGTCCCCACCAATGACAACCCTACCACTAAATTGAGTTAAAAGCTTTTCCCAATCTCTATTATTGACTATTACTTTGGGTGGTTTATAAATACAAACGATTACCAATTTAATTTGTTCTATAAAAACTGCACACGTTTCAATACCATTATTAAAGTTTTTCTTTACATTAATTTCAGTAAAACAAAGGTTATTTGATATGAGGATGGCTACACCACCGTAACCATCAGGTCTATCGCTTCTGATAACGTTGTAACCTGTTAAACCAAAATTTTTATTTTTAGAAAGCCATGTTTCATTAAGCAGAATGACATCAACAACATTGTGCTCGAGATAATTAAGTAAACTAGGTTTATGTTTATTTATAGATTGACAGTTCCACTGCAGTATGTTAAATGTCCTGTTGTTCCCCATCGCTTTCAATATCTGTTAGGTTGTTCAACATTTTTTCAATTTCTTCTTTTGTATTTTTTTGTAAGTTAGGTAAAAATATTTTAGGGTTAATTTTCTTGATGATATTTTCTATCAAGGCTGGAATTTCATTGATTATTTTACATTCTATTTTTTCTTTATACGCCTTAAACTCGTCCCTGTAGGGATTAGGGATTATAGGTTGGGATGAGGTGTTTTATTTTTTTTTTTTTTTTTTATTTTGCTTATATTTATATCTCTGTGATATTGATTTTACAGCTGCATTATTAATTGCATTAATAAATTGGCTGTAATTAGAATTACTATCTTTATTTATAAATTGTTCGTCCATTTCGCTTTGAAATTTATTCCAATTGGCTTTTTTGTTATCCATCTACTATACACCATCATTTCATTACTGCTCATTTCACATTTAAATTTAATTAAAATCGGAATATGGTTAGAACCATGTGGATCGTTCATAATTTGCCACTCAAAAAGATGTGCTATAGCTGATGAACAGAGTGTTAAGTCTATCGCTGAGGAGTTACTGTTTAATGTGGGCACTAATGTATGACTGCCATCGTTTAATAGTACCAAATCCGTATTATCTATTGCATCTTGTAACCTGTTACCCTGAGAATTGGTTGTTAAACATTCCCAAGCAGTGTGATGAGACTTGAAATCGCCTCCGATTACACATAGTTTCGGGAGAGATTCCAAAAACTCGCCCCACTCATCCGTCCCTATGGAACTTCTTGGAGTAACATAAATGTTTACAAAAAATATACTGATTTTGTTGGTTGATAGTAGTTGGATACAGTTTGGTTGCAGTTTATTGGAGTGTCTTACCATAATCTCATTATATTTTAGCTTTAACTTTACCAGAAAAGCCACCCCGCCGTACCCGTCAGGGCGGTCTTCCCTAATAACGTTATAAGCTGCAAAATTTACATAGTTTGATGGCTTAAACCACGTCTCTGAAAGCATAGCAATATCTATATCTTCACTTATTAACATATTTTGAAGATTTTCTTTATTAGATGTAGCTGATCTACAATTCCACTGGCAAATCTTAAAACAACTCTTCATCAGATATTGCATTAAATTTATCTTGAATAATACTAAGTAAAGTTGATTCTTGAATTTCAAATTTATTTTGTTGTTTTAAGATTCCTATAATGGATAAAATTAAACCTACTAAAGCATTCTCCGTAACAGTGACACAAGTCGCTTGATGAGGCTGATTCAATGTTAAGTTTGAAGTGTAATTTTGTTTTTCGAAAACGGCTGTCGATGAACTCGGTAAATGAATTGGTGATAAAATTTTTTTTTGTGTAAATTCAGTGTATTATCATGTTCTTAAGACCTCACCAACCTAGGTCTTCTGTGAGAAACCGCAGAATGCTGGGAGTATACCGAACTCGACTTTTGCCCGCTGGGCTGCATTTGGGAAGAAGGAAATATATTAGATTGTGACTGAAAAGCATTAGAATTACTGTTTAAATTGTGATTACTGTCGGCTATATAATTATTGTTTAAGATTTCGGTCGTTCCCGAATATTTATTAACCACTTGTGCATAAGTAAATTTAGGGGTTTTTTTGTTAGCTTCGGCATAAGATAAATTTTGCTCAGTCATTAACTTTTTAATTGCTTTTTGTCTATTAAATTCTGAACACTTATTTCATTTGTGTAATGTTTTCCACTACAATAGAAACATGATTTGTCTACCAAATTTTTTTTACAGTCTTTTGTCTCGTGTCGTTTTCGACATTCGTTTAACTGCCTCAACACTGAATTTACAATGCATATCAACTGGATTTATTTTCCCTTTAACATACCCTTCATCAAACTCATAATCTATATTTCGTATTATGCCAAATTTATGTGTAATAAATTTAGGAATATATGCCAACAAATTATATTTCTTTAAAGTAACCGATTTTAATAAATTATTTGCCGATTTATAGTCTTTTAATTTAATTCTTAACCTATTACGCCCTATCGAATCTATGCAATTAATTTTGGAATCCAGTTCTGGATGGTCTTTGAACAAAATATCTCCTATTCTAATTGCGTTTAATTTACCATCAAATTTATCTAGACAATTTTCAACATACACGTAAAAAGGAGCGATATCTACATTATTATAAAACTTGGAATAAGTACTGGTTTTTCGTTTATATCTGTTGTTGTCTCCGTATGTTTTACGTTAGAATTATTAATTATTGTACTTACATTTGGATTATTGATATTTTCTATTGTTGTTTTGTGTAATACATTACGTTGTGATTCTACGTCCATATCCCAAATATTTGGGATATCTATGTCACCTTTGGATGAGGGTTGAGTTCCAATTTGGGGGGTTTCACCACCCCCCTGGTTGGCACTCATATTATACACTCACTGATAATTAAGTTTCTTATAAAAACTACTACACTCGAAATTTTAACAAAATTATTCACAATTGAACACTGTTGTTAATTACTTCGCACTCGTTAAATTGACTGGTCGATTCAATGATCACGAACGAACTATATGAAGGATTAGTATACTAAAACTTCGAAATACATTTTGTATCCTATCTTTTATTTCATCCCTTGTTGGAAATATTTTATAAACTAAATTTAGAACGAAATTTAAAAAAAAGTCCATTTTTAATAAATTCTGGTGATCTGGGTGGCCACGATATTGGTCAATTTCTTCCAATCCATCTATCAGTCCAATCCATAAACTGATCCTCAAGTTCACCTTGAATCAATGCATTATGGTGAACAGGAACACCGTCATACAAAAACCACATTTGTTTACGTATACGAAGTAGAACGTCTTCCAATAATATGGGCAATTAATTTACTAAAAATCTAAATATTTAGATTTTCTTAAAAGAAGTATGGTCCTACGACATGGTTACCGGCAATACCTCCCCATACGTTCAGGGCCCATTTAAGTTGAATGTGTGTAACTGAGCATTTGCGGATAAGACAAATTTGGGGGTACTTATGGACAAAAAGGAAGATTAGATTTTCAGGTAAATACATCGTTAAGAAATAGAGGCATTTCCGTACAATATTTTTAACTGCAATAATTAGTAAAGTAAATAATAAAAGAAGATAGGTAGACGAAAAAATGCAGGAAATAGAGCAGGAAAGAACAAACAGAAATACGAAACGTTTTTACAAAAAGATTACAGAACAAAACACAAATTACAAAGGCACAACAAACGGAATAAAAAATAAAGAGGGAACAGTGATAATAGAGGATCAAGAATACAAGAAAGTATGAAGGTGTTACTACAGAGGCACATAAACTGAGAAAATTAATAGAAATGACAATGAGAACTACAAAAATTAGCATAAAGACACAAAGAGGAGTGACAGAGGAATTCAGTATAAATAAAGAGATGAAACAAGGAGATGCTTTACCAACAACGCTATTTATTTTAATTAGAATATGTACTACGAAATTTAAATAAAGGAAACCTAATAACAAGAGGTGGTAAAATAATCGCATATACAGACGATATTGCTAATATTGCAAAAAAACGAAAGAAAAGCTAGAAGAAATAAAAAAGAAAGGGGAGGTAATGGGACTAAGATTAAATCAAGGAAAGACAAAAATATAAAAATATTAAGATTAGGAAAAAAGCCAATGAAAGAAAAAATTAAAATAGTAAGTTCTGAGTTTGCAGAAGTAGAATACTTCAAATACCTAGGAGTTACAATAAGGAAAACCGAAGGAAGGAAGTCAGACGTAAATGAAAGAATATTAGCAGCGAATAAAGATTATTTTGCAAACAAAAGATTACACTGCAAAAGATGCAAAGAAAAGATTACACTGATTACACTGCAAAAGATTACATAGCAAAACACTGACTAAGAAAACTAAGATGAACATTTATAACACCATAATTAGGCCAATATTATTATATGCAGGAGAAACAATGACGATGGTAAAGAAATATGTAGAAGACTTAAGAATAGCGGAGAGAAAGATTATGAAAACCATACTGGGACCAATCAGAACACAGCAAAATTAATATAGCAGCAGAACAAATGCAGAGAATATGGAAGACATCGTAATTAAAATAAAGCAATGCAGAGTTAGATATTTTAGGAGTCAGAAAATGGAGATGAAAAACTGGAGGATAGGTCAAAATAGAGAGATATCGTTAAGAAGATAACATAAACAAAAGGGACTGATCCACCTAAGAAATAGGATCTTGAAAGCATATAGCCATTAATATATATATATATATATATATATATATATATATATATATATATATATATATATGTGTGTGTGTGTGTGTGTGTGTGTGTGTGTGTGTGTGTGTGTGTGTGTGTGTAACTAAGCATTTGTGGACAAGACAAATTTGGGGGCATTTTTAAGAAATTAAATGCATTTCCGTACAATGTTTTTAACTGCAGTAATTAGTAAATAACAGTAAAATAAGTAAAATAATGGAGAGAATAAACTTTCTTTCTTGAGAATAAACGAACAAACTTTGTCGGTAAACATCCCATTTTTTTATTTACATATATAGAGCATAATATTTACGAATTTCACAGGTTACTAAAGAATAAATAAATACATATTGTAAAGAGATATCCAGTCTCATGAATTTGAAATAAAAATAATAGTTCGGAGAAATTTCGGTTTCTTGAAGACAGAAGAATTTATATTACCTGATAAGAAAGTGGAGAATATTTTAAAGTGGTAATTACTTTAATTCATTGTTGTAATTGGTTGCTCCAGGGGATATAATTACTATTAGCAATAACAAATAAATGTTACAACAACTCTCATTTCTTGTCGAATATTTTTCTTGTCTACTTCGATAAAAATAATTTGATGTGCCATTTTAATTTTAAAAAGTAATATATCCAAACTCAAGATTATAGAAACAACAAAAAGAAAGTCTTCTGCAATTCTAGTCGGATATCAGAACAGAAAACATCGGCAAAGAAGATGTAGTGAGTTGGATGTGTCTCAAAGAGAAAACCGAAAAATGTCACGGTACGCTAAAAACTTGTAGATGTGAAGTTTTATCCATTTCGAAGCTTAGCTGTGTGCCAAATGTAGCACCAACAGAAGTAAAAAAGCATTTTGTTTCTGTCAAGAAACGCATGAGAGAAGAATCAACATTAAAAATTTATAGTAAGGAAATTGGACCTCTATTTAATCGTTTTTACTTGTTTATAACTAAAATACCTACACTGTCTTTAGTCAAATCAAGTCTAAATCGCATTAGACGACAAGCGCAAGGTAACACCGTTAAACCTGTTAGTGCTAAAGAAGTAATTCTTTCAGAAGAAATGTTGCTGCTAAATGACGGGACAGGTTTGCTTATTTCGTAAACACGTACATGTTTTTCCAGCAAGACCTAATCATGACTACTCCACCAGAAATTCAACCTTTGAGAGGTATTTACCAATCCCGTCCACTGAGTTAGTAAAAAATCTATATTATATTCGGCAAAAAAATTATACAACCATCTCCCATAATTAAGAAATTACAGTACCTTTATGTACAAGTAACTTTAATATTGTTCTGAAGCCATTTTCTTGTGGCATTTTAAATTAATTACTATTTAAATGGGAATAAGCCACAATTAAAGGTTAAAATACGTTTATTGACGTTTCAATTTCCACTTCGGAAATCGTTCTCAAAATCGTTCATTTAGAGAACGATTTCTGAAGTGGAAATTGAAACGTCAATAAACGTATTTTAACCTTTAATTGTGGCTTATTCCCATTTAAATAGTAATTAAGTAACTTTAAATTTTTGCAATGGATTGTTTATTGTATTATCTTTTATTTTGTGATATTGATGATTTATGTAATTTTAGTAAATTTTAAATTGTTTTTGTTATTTCAATGACTTTTTGTAAGATTTGTCCATAAGATTATACAATTTTCAGTGACAATAAAGCACATTTCAATTTTATTCTATAGTTTTCTATTATCCGACAACGAAGAAGAAGGAGAAATATTGTTTGTGTTTTTAAGTTTCATCGGAAAATAAACTTTAGCAGCATGCTCAGACTTCTTTATAGATGGGACGTTTAAAAATTGCAGCAAACAATTTAAACAGGCATGTACCGGGTGGTCCAATGAGCCGATCTCTCTGCTATATATCAGAAACTATTCATGTTATAACTTTAGGAGAAAAAATTCCTTAGTAAAAGTGGAAAAGATAAATCGCTGGAAATAACTTGCAGTTTCTGGGTTAACCGTTAGGGGGCGTAAACTGTGAAGAAAACTTTGAAAACCAGTTTTTTTGGGAAATATGCCCAATTATACCAAGTGTTAAATAAGTAAACTAGAAAGAGGCCTAAATTCTACACAAAGTTGTTCAAGTCCTTTTTTTATTTTTTCAAATAAAGGGTAAGGGGGAGTGGGAACGTGTTTGTGGATAAATACCTATAACTTTGGTTTGGATAAACCGATTTTAACGAAATCAGTGTCATTAGAAAGAGTGTGAATGAACTAATTTACATCTACTATAAAATAATTGCATTTAGTTTTAATTGTTATAGGTAGAGGGTACTTTCGAATAGAAAAAATTAAAATTGGTTTTACTTCAAAATGTTTAATGGAAACACCTATTTATTGTAAATTATAATAGAACTGGAATACATTCGTAACAAAATGGCGCAAATCGCATGTTAATAGCTTTTGTGGAACTCGAGATATGAATAAAAACGCATAAACATAAGTAAGTATAGTATTGACTCACCCTGTATTATAAATTAAATTAAAAAATAAGTCAGTAGGTACTTTCAAATTTTTTTATAGCAGAAGAATCTTAATGTTGATACCTATTTTGACTATTGTTATTTCATATAATTAAAAATAGTTTTTTCGAAACTAAGTAGGCTACGACAATGAATTTGACAAGGAGTTCATATTGTTTATTTATTGACAGCAGTCAAAACATTGTTAAGAAGTGTTATATTATAATTCGAATTGAAGATTGCATTTTTTTCAATAGATATTAATGTTGGTAATATTAGTAATTAATTATCAGTTCTAATAATTCGTGACGAGTATATCAAATGCAGAATTGTATGATATGATTGGAGTTTATTTCAAATGTCCCCAAAAAGCCGCTATTGCCTCACGTATATATTCTGTAAGATATCCTGACAGGAGACATTATGGCAAAGAAGAATTTAAAAGAAAGGCAAGAAGATTTAGAGAAACTGGTAGTTTTCATCGTCCTTGTTTTAAACGACGTAGTAGAGGTATGACCGAAGATAATTTAATCAATGTTCTTGCTTTAATTCAACAGAATCCACATATAAGTAGTCGGCAAATCTCTATAGAATTAAACATACCCAAAACTACTGTTCTAAGGATTTTAAAACATCACAGGTTGGTTTTTCATATTATAAAGTGAACGTTTAGGTCAGAAACTTGGAAGTCCCTTTAAACTTTAGATTCAACTGTTATTTTAATATTCCGATAAAAACGTTTCTTAAAAATACTTATGCACGATTTATCTTGTGAAACAATTGTGGATTTTTTAAGATTTTTTGAGTTTTAGTAAATATAGGGGTTTCTTTTTTACCAATATTTGTTGTTCTGTTTTTTAGACTGCATCCTTATTATGTAGTTCTCCACCAAGCTTTACATGACAGAGATTTTGATGCAAGGCTGGATTACTGCAATTGGATGTTAGGTCTGCTAGAAGAACAACCGCATATCATGTCAAAGATTTTGTGGCCAGACGAGGCTACGTCTAATAGTGCGGGTGGTGTTAATCTGCATAATATGCATTATTGGGCTGAAGAAAATCCGCACTGGATACATGAGGTGCAGGTTCAAGGTATATGGAGTCTTAATGTTTGGTGTGGAATAGTTGATGGAAAAATCGTATGTCCATATTTCTTTGATAGAACTTTAAATGGCGAAACATATTTGGATTTTCTGGAAAATCAGAATGAAGATATTTCCTTACAAACAAGAAGAGATATGATATTACAACATGACGGTTGTCCTTTTCCAGACGAGTTGGAGATTATTTGTATGCAAGTTATCCAAATAAATGTATTGGAAGGGGAAGTTTATTTTCATGGCCAGCTATATTTCCAGACCTAACATGTCTGGACTTTTATCTGTGGGGAAGAATGAAGGATTTAGTGTACCAAACTCGACCAACCACGCGAGATGATATGAAACAGCGCATTATAAACGCAATAAATAATATATCAACAGCTGAGATTGAAGCAGCTGTTATGTCTACGCGCGGAAGATTACATCTTTGTGTGGACAACGATGGAAAACAATTTGAACATTTAATTGGACATTAAAATTTAATGATCGAAATATTTTTATAATCTTTCACATATTTAATTTTGATTTATAATAAAGGGTGAGTCAATACTATACTTACTTATGTTTATGCGTTTTTATTGATATCTCAAGTTCGACAAAAGCTATCAACATGCGGTTTGCGCCATTTTGTTACGAATTTAATCCAGTTCCATTGTCATTTACAATAAATAGGTGTTTCTATTAAACATTTTGAAGAAAAACAAATTTTTATTTTTTCTATTCGAAAGTACCCTCTACCCGTGACAATTAAAACTAAACGCAATTACTTTATAGTAGATGTAAATTAAATTTTCTACACTTTTTCTCATGACACTAATTTCGTTAAAATCGGTTGATCCAAACCAAAGTTATAGGTATTTATCCACAAATACTTTCCCACTCTCCCCCACACTTTATTTAAAAAAATAAAAAAAAAGTACTTGAACAACTTTATGCGGAATTAAGGCCTCTTTCTAGTTTACATATTTCACAAAAAACTGGTTTTCAAACTTTTCTTCACAGGTTACGCCCCCTAACGGTAAACCCAGAAACTTGAAAGTTATTTTCAGCGATTTCTCTTGGCCACTTTTACTAAGGAATTTTTTCTCCTTAAGTTATAACATAATTAGTTTCTGATATATAGTCGAGAGATCGGCTTATTGGACCACCCGGTACAATTCATGCTGACATTGGTAGTACAACGTAAGAAACTAATATAATACCAGTTATCTATGCTTCGCTAAACAACAAAACCGTAAGACATATAAAAAATTGTTCAATATACTCAAGTATGTTGTTAAGGATGTTGTCTGTTATCCAAAAACAGTATTCATCGATTTTGAATAAACTGCCATTGCTGCCATATGCTAAAGCATAGAAGACAGTTGGCTGTGTATTCAAGAAAATACCTTTGATAATCCCAAGCTTGTGAAATTTTACGATTATTTTGTAAAACATTGGTTAGACAATCGGCATATCACAGTAAACGATTGAAACTGTTATTGTAAAAGACACAGAACGGATAATTATGTGGGAAAGTGGAATAATAAATTAAATAATCAATAAAAAAGAATACACCTATAATCAAAGAACTGGCCGAAATACCAAAACAAGAGGCAAAGTTCGCTGAAATTTTGTTCAAACGGAACGAATTAAATCTCCATGGTAAAAGAAGAAAAACGAAATACATATATACAGTTAGATGCCAGGATTGAAAAGACCCTTCTTATTTTTGAAAATACCAAAGACGTGAAGAGTTGTTTAAAAACACTTATTACTACGTTAATTATATTTAAAAATAAAAATAAAAAATAAACAGAAATAAAAAAAACTCCTAAATACGGCAATATATAAAGCTATTTTTTAGGTCCAATAAAAAAAATTCTTAGGTTGCCAGTACTAAGCATGTATAAGGTGTTTGTTCTCACGATTTCTTTAGTAATTTTTTAGTTATTTACTGATTATTACAGTTGAAAACATTATACGGAAGTGCCCCTACTTCATAGGAATGTCACCCCAAATTTGTCTTGTCCACAAACGCTGCGTCCGCAAGTGTGCGAATACCCTATGTGGTATGATAGTGGCATACCTAATAATCAAAGTTATGCTTATTAACAGAACCGTTTTTATGACGCTAGCTTCATCTCCAAATAGTACATTGTAGAAGAAATCTCTCTGTTTATTGATTTTGTCTAAGGCCATTCACAACGAACGATTCTCTTTTCAAAATCTTCCTGAAATAATTCTTGGTGTATTAAAAACGGTAACAGTGTATTCCAGTTTTTGCAAGAATTCTTTGCACAGATTGGTAAGTTGGTATTTTTTTCTTTGAAAGTACTCCGTATATTTGTGTTATTTTTACTTTTAAGTAAAGTAAAGTCCCAGCAACACATTTATTTTGTTTTCCACTGCCACAGTACTTTTTGTTCGTTCTTGTGTTGTTTCACCAGTTGAACCAGTTAAACCAACCCTTCACTCTTTCAAAGCTTGCTGTTGTAGGTTATTTCCTCTCTGTAGACAACCGTTCATGATAAATTCTTACTGGTAATAACGAATTTTTATTGCATTCCCCCAATATGCAGATCATATCTACCTACTGTTCATCAACAGTAAAATTCATCTTAACTATTTAGTAAGTTTATACACAAACAATTATGGTAAACTGCCCGTTTACACAGTCATGGCTTACTTAAAATTTGTAAAAATTTAGAATGCTCGAAGCATCTTATGATGATCTATAGTATCAAATGCCTTTTCATAATCTACGAATATAAGAAAGATAGGCTTGTTATACTCTGTACACTTTTCTATTAGCGTTTTTATAACTTGTAGATGATCATTTGTTCCGTATCTGGAGCGGAACCCAGACTGTTCACAAGGTTGGTAACTATCCAGTTTGTTCACAAGCCGTTTTGTTATTATCTTTATGAATAGTTTGTATGTATGGGAGAGCAAACTAATAGGTCTGTAGTTCTTTAGGTCTGAAATGTCACCTTTTTGTGCATTATGGTTATTATTGCATTATGCCACTGGGAGGGGGTTACGCCTCTTGTCAAACAAGTACTGAACATCTTTTTCAACACATTTACTAACGTTCCTCCTCCTTCTTTGATTTGTTCAATGACTATACCATCTTCTCCAGGTAATTTATTGTTTTTCATCTCCGAGAGAGCTGATTTTAATTCCTCTGTTGTGATATCTGGGATGTTTTCTGAGCCTACATTTTGAACTTTTGGTATTTGATTTTGATCAGGATCTGGAAGTTCTTCTCGCTTATACAATTCTGAGTAAAAATTTTCAGCAATTTTTAAAATATCTTCTTTATTTGTTGTAGTTTCTCCTTTTTTATTTACAAGTTTACAAATATTTTTCGATCCTTTAGTCATTTGTCGGCGCAGAACTTAAACTTTTATTTTTATCAATGACTTGAGTTATGTAATCAGTGTTGTAATTTCTGACATCTTTTCGAATGCATTTTGTGATATCTTTGTTTAACTGTCTAAGTGTTATAAAATTATCTGTGTATTTGTCTTTCAATTCTCTTCTTTTGTTTATAAGATCTTTAGTAGCTTGAGTGAGTTTATCCATCTTATTTTTTCCTTTTTCTTTATATTTTCTATGAGCGTTTCGAATCGCACTATTTATTCGCAAATTTGTCACCTCTATATCTAATGCATTTTCATTTAGATGTTCTACTTTTTTCATTTCTGAAGTTATGAGATTCTGATAAGCTACTCTATCTTCTATCGATTTCCATTTATTAGAATGCCTCTCTGTTATCATTGCTGTCCTCTCTCGTCTAATGTTGATCATTATTTTTGCTCGAACCAACCGATGGTCACTCCCAACAGTGATTTTATTAATTACTGTAACATTTTGGACAATATTTTTTCTATTTGTGATGATGAAATCAATTTCGTTTTTTGTTATGCCATCTGGACTAGCCCACGTCCACTTACGTTGTTGGTTCTTTTTGAAAAATGTGTTCATCAGATAGAGCTGATGATGCAACAAAAAATGTAGTAGCACACCTGCTCTATCATTTCGCTCACCGTATCCAAATGAGCCCGTAGCCACTTCTGCGTTATCTTCTTTGAATTCAAGTTTAGCGTTAAAATCGCCCATTAAGATTAGGTGGTGGGTTTTATCTTTTTCTATAGCTCTATTTATATCTTCATAAAAGTTTTCGATTTCTTCATCGCTATGGCTCGTCGTGGGCGCATATACTTGGATAATTTTAATAGAGCGTCTCTCGTTCAGTTTTAATATGAGGTACAAAACTCTTGAGGTTACACTCTCTGTTTTTATAATTTTATCTAGGTGTTTCTTGTGCACGAGAAAGCCTACACCGCCAACTGCCTTATCGTTTTCTCCAATGGAATGTAGCAGATATCCTGATTTTAAAACCAATTGGTTTTTTCCTTTTCTTCGTATTTCGGAAAGTCCCAATACATCCCATTTTATGCAGTTAAGTTCTTCCTGTAATTCAATGAGCTTATCTTCAGTTGCAAGCGTTCTTACGTTATAAGTGGCAATATGCAATGTTCGTTGTCCATGGTAGCCGTGTCTATCTCGGTGATTTTTTTTACCCTCTGCCCTTAGCAGCGTTAGCTGGATATCATAGTAACATCAATGGTTACCAAAATAAGAAACGGGTAGGTTGTTCAAGCACTGGAAAAAATAAAAAACGGTGAAGCAGATAATGGTCTACGGGAAGTGTGGGCAGCTTCTCGAGTATGAGACTTGTAGAAAACCAGCATATTAGTACCTATTTACAAAAACCAGGAGAGATATAATAATACACGGACTAGAGGGCCATACTTAGTCACACAAACCATAGTTCAATATACACCAAATTACCTGCTGGACAAGGGATTTATAATCAAATTAAACAAGTCCGATTATGTTGTTCATTAATAAGAGAAATAATTAAATTCCTTCTTGTTCTTCTTCTTCTTCTTTTTATATAGACATGACTCTGTCTGTTTTTCAATGTGCCTCCAGTAAGTTGTCATTCCATCGTTTGCGTGGTCTTCCTACTGATCGTCTTGCTATTGGGGAACCGTCTCTTGTCGTCTTTACTACTCTATTTGTTGTCATTCGGCTTATATGATCGTTCCATTCTACTCTTCTATTTCTTACCCAGTTTTTGATGGTCTCCACCTTGCATCTATGTCGTATATCTGTACTTCTAGCTCTGTCCCATAGTGTCTTACCATCAATTTTTCTAAGTATTTTCATCTCTGCTGTTTCTAACATCCTTTTTGTTCTCTCTGTGTCAGGTCTTGTTTCTGCCGCGTATGTCATTATTGGTCTGATGACTGTTTTGTAAATTCTGCCTTTCGTTTCTTTCCCGTAATTTTTATTTCTCCATATTGTTTCGTTTAGACAGCCTGCGGCTCTGTTTGCTCTATTCACTTGATCGTCCACTTCGGTTTCGAGCTTTCCGTAGCTAGATAATGTGATGCCTAGATATTTAAACTCCATCACTTGTTCTATTATCTGACCTTCCAGCTCCAGTTTACATCTTAGTAAATTTGCTGTTATAACCATGCATTTTGTCTTTGTTGGGAAAATTAACATGTTAAATTTTCTGGCGGTTATATTAAATTGGTGCAGCATACGTTGTAAATCATCTTCACTTTGAGAGAGTAGTATTGCGTCGTCTGCATAGCAGATTATTTTAAGTTGTTTTTCTCCCATTTGGTATCCTTTTTTAGTTTTAGAACTAAAAAAAATTTAATTTCAGTCAGAATAAAAAATGATGTTTAGATTTAGCATAAAAACACTGCAAAACGCTGATGTAATAGCTATGTTGAAGAATTGGATGCATCCATCTACAACGAAAGTATGTCAATTTGGAATATTATTGGAATAAGTGTGTTAAACAAGAAACAGACTTACGTTTTATTTGTAAGGTTAAGTAGTTAATAATTAACCTTCGTTGACAAAAAAAGCGATTAAAAATACCATAAAAAATCCGTCATTAATCCTATTCTACTTGAAGCTGATGCTTAGGAAATTAAGATAAATTGCATCCAAATAAAAAACATTTTAAAACACTCTTGCTTTAAAATAAATTTATAACATCTCTCGGCAAACGTTCAGTGCAGTTGATTGTTGCTAAATTAAAACAATCTACATAAAATGTATTATAGAGTCTAGACAGATAAAGTGAACGAAATTTATGGAATGGACAATAAATCTTACTTGTACATTGGCTGACAATGTACTTGTTCATTTAAGCAGAAAATAAATGAGGCAGATTTAAATATTTGTTTACAAAGTAGAGTATACCACAGTCAGTAGAGATAAAATATTAATTTACAATTTTCATTTTTATCCAGGAGGGATCTGTTTGGAATTGGACATATTTTTCCATATGAGTCTATTTTTTTGGCACACGGTATGCGCCAGTTGCAAATCTTGTGATTAATTTTTAATCTAACAAAATCTAAGAAAAATACCGTTTAAAAACATACTTTTTTAACGTGTAATTTGTGAATTTACAGTCACAAATAACTTCAAAAATATTAACTTTTTAAAAAATTTCTAAAGAACATTTTTGTCTTAAAATTCACAATTATAGCAACTACCATGGTTTTTTTGTTAAACTTTTTCACCCCGAGTTGAGGTGGTAACCAACCCTAGAGGAGAAGCGCATATTGGCATGAGGTACATTTTGATCTTTAAGCTATTTTTTACCTATTGTCAAAATTGCAAATCCATGCATATAAAAAGAATTCTGAGTAGAAAACCGTCATATCCTGGACTATTTGACCCCAGCATAATTTTAAAAATTTGCAGTTTTTTTTGCGTACCCTGGATTGCAAAAAAACTAAAAAAACTATAAAACATTCTTCATAATTATCCCTGTGATTTCTTTTTAGCAAATTTATTTCTCTAGTCTAGTTTAAATTATGTGTTGGTAAAAAAGCCACAAAAGATTTTTTACATAGAAAACAAAAAGTAAAAATTAAATTTGTTTGAAACTTTGGAAGTTAATAGACTTAATCAACTAGAATTTGGAAATTCAACCTTACTAAGCCTCTTTACCTACACAACGTAACGGTTTCTTTAAAATTAATTTAGTTTACAACTTAGTTTAGTTTGAACTTAGTTTTCAGAAGAAAATTGACTTTAGCGGAGCATGTTAAGATGACAAATAAATATAGTGTAAACTAATAACCTAATTTGATATTAGAATCAATTATACTTAAGTATATAGGGTGGCAATTTGAAAACTTCACACTGTTAGTATCTTTATTCCAAGTACATTTTTGTACAGTACAGTACAAAAAATCGGAAAAAATGTCAATTTTGTTTTAAGGATGAGAATATTTCAGCTCACAAGGTTTACCTATTTAAAAACTTTGTTTGCCAGATTTCAGTAGGAGCCTAAGAAGGTATCCACCTTCTCAGAGCAGGTTTAATTGCGTTTCGGCTAAAACCTTAACCACTATTCCAGAGTAGTGGTAATAAAATATTATATTAAGGAAAAACTTACAAATAACCATATCTCATAACCTGTCACCATAAATCAAAACAAAATTTAACAACTGCTTATTACCAAAAGATATCAAAAGAACGAAAATATTTCCGTGGGGTCATAAACTAATTTTGGTACTTACCGGTTCTTGGTTCTCGTTTATCATGTTTTTTTCATCCAGCCTAAATACCATTCGCCTCACAAATTCTTCCCTCTCATTTGCCCATCTCTGCCAGTTAAAAATGAGGGTGGGATCGCCCAGCACCCCACAATTAGTACAGTCCGTTGAGGCAGATTTGCCTATCCCATTTTTGTGAAGGTACCACAACTACCATGTCCGGTCAGAAATTGCGTCAGAAAGTAGTCTACTAGTGTACATTCTCACCACTGCCTCAGATCGGAAATAATCACCTTCGTCCACCTTGAATTTCCGCTGTCACTCGCCACTCCTCTATCGTACTATCTCTCTTCCTTATCTATATTTCCATTCATTCTCCTCGCGTACACCCATGCTCACTCTTTACATAACAAGACGATTGGTATCGTAGGTCCAATGATGTACACACCCACATTTGACGCCATCCTGTAGGCACTAGATACTCTTAGAAAGGGCCAGAAAAATTGTCACTGACGCAATCTAGAGTGGTGCTGCAAGCAATACGATATGAGTTGTGTTAGCAATCAGGCCTTTACGGAACGGCTTAAACGCCACTGTGGAGGTCGACGAGAATGTTGTAAATGTGTCGCTGAAAAAGGAACGACTGAGGGTTGGCTTTGTAGTATACCTGGGAGAAAGTGCCTAATCTTGCGATGTAATAGCTGTCAAGCCAATGGACATACCAGGAATGAATGTAAAAAAGAAGACCGCAAGGGATGCTGGGGATGTGGCCAAGACGGGCACATTCTCAAGAAATGCACGGCCAAGACAAAGTGTTGCATGAACTGCAATGTAAAGGGTCATTTAAGTGGGTCGAGAGACTGCCCTAAGTTCAGATACCTGGTCGAGGAAGCCAGACGTTGCTCGTTACGAGGAGAGGCATTATACAATATGTAAACATAAATTTTCATCAAATTAATAAATAAACATAGTATGAAGCTTCACACTAGTTTACGATATACTCCACTGTATCACTTTTTTTGTATTTGTAAAACTAACGAGAATTGATTTAAATTGATTTAGTTTGATTGATTTTTTTTTATTGATAACTGTAATTTTTCTTCTGCTTCTTCGCTGGTATCACATAATGCGAGGAGGATAGCAGTATCATTTGCAAAGATATCTATAGTATAATTTTCTAGTTCAGGTATTACGTAATTGTATAATAGGTAGAGCACCGTGACATCACTGATAAAAGTGATATTGGCCTATATGAGGAGAAATAATTTGGGGATTTCTCTGGTTTTGGTATCATTATAACCTCGATTATTTTCCATAGATTTGGGACATATCTTAAACTAAATGTTAGGCGTTTATTGTTAGGCGTTTGTAAAAAGCGTTAATTAGGTTGATCAATTTTGGTGGTACTCAATTATTTTCGTAGATAGGTCTAATATGTGGTATATCATACTTCTCTTCAGATCTAGTCACTTAATTTCTGTCTAGATGTTTTTTACAGGTTAGTCGGAGGTCAAGATTATATTGTTCATTAGTTTGGATTCATTTAGTTGAATACGATATCGTAATAGCAACTACGGTAAGCATTTGAAAGCTCTTAAGTTTATATATCACTCCAAAAGTAATAAATACTTAAGTTTAGTAATATGTAGGTAATTAATTTTATACGGTAAGCCAACAGGAATCTTCCTATTGATGTTTTTCCATAGCTATAATTTATTAATGACTAACATTTTTTTGCGTATTTTCGCTAGATAATTTATTCTGTATATTCAAATATGCTAGAAATACATTACATTAAAAACGACACTACATAAATACCACAACGCTATCGAAATGAAAACAAATAAAATAAGTGTAATTAAAATTCTGAAACATATATATGATAATATATAACAGTATATTTCGTTCAATCGCACGTTCATATTAACTGTTATTTGTACGTATATTAAAATAATTACCTTCTATCAACAAATGAAGAAAAATAAAAAAGCGTATTTTTTCTGTAAATAAACCACAATAATTTTAATCATAATTGCATATTTTATTGACTTTAGGGCTTCGACTCCGAAAAAAAACCTCGAAATTACTAATACCCTGTAACCTAGATGTAAAAACCGGAACCTAGATATATACCATTAAAAATATTACAACTGGAAAGGTCAATTTGGAAACGTATTTTAAAAAATCTTTTTGTAACTATGACTTGCACCAATTAATTGTCACGGCTTATCAATTTCACACAACAAAGCAAAAGAACATAGGCTGAATGCATACAAAATAAAAACTTCTTTTTTTGATCACTAGGTGGGAAATCTACAACATTTGTAGATTGACAGTGCTGGGTTCCTTAGAACTAAAACCTACTTTACCACGTCACGTGGCCCTGGGTCGGACGTCTCTGTCCACCCCATCTACACATACTAGAGCGTCGGGTTGGGATTGTCCGTTAGAACATAACTTCTCCCCGATGTCCTTCTGGTGTCCGAATCTCAGTCGCTCATCATCACACATCAGTTTTTGTCTCTCACACTTACAACCACCACTTCCGCATCTGCCTAACTAAATTTTTTCCTTCGATTTCCTTCCTACGCATCAAACATACCTTCCGATCATCGTTATTTCAGCCTCATCGTGGCCCTACCTCCAAGTAGACGGCAGAGTCGCAATAAGCTATTAGGTGTGCTATTTTTCGCCGTTCATCTGCACTTAAGTCGACACTCACCTCATTACACTTAAACTGCCGTACTCTTGTGCCTGCCGCCATTTCCGCCTTTCTGACTCTTTTATTCATACTTGCCTTTACTTTTGATTGTCAACCTCTCCGTTTTACTACTTCTGCGCGCCCAGTTCTGCCCCCGCGATATTTGCTACAACTGCATCTAGCTATCGCTCTTCCTTCTCTTTTAGCGATAGCATCTTTCATACATAGTTGTGGATTTTGTTCCACCGGCGCTTATCTATTATCATCTTCTCTATCAGCTCTATTACCGACTCAAACACTCTCCCTAGCTCATTTCTTTCTCTTACACATCTGATACACTCTAATGGGTATGTTGCACCGTGTCCGCAGTCTCATAATAGAGATAATTGTCCTATGCGGTCTTTTTGAACTTCTGCAAGTAGCTACGGGAGCTTCCGTATTCTTCAAAACAAGTGTTCTTTAAAATCTATTGTTAATAAAAGTTATATCATAAGAAGATAAATATTTTATAAACTTTTTATCTCATCAAAGTCGTTCAAATAATATACATACATATTCTTATACAGATAACGACATTGTTTTGTTGACCATAGGAATTAAAATTTATTGCAATCCCATCTCTAGAGTATATTTATTATAATGCTCTAAAACTAATTTTTTGGTTATTTTTAAGCCTTAATAGCAATACAAATAAATAAGTAAATAAGCAATATGCTTTATTGTCACTGAAAATTGTATAAATTTTATGGACAAAGCTTATAACAATAAGACAAGAAAGAAAAAAAAATCAGAATAAGAATCGTTTGTGCTTTTAAATAAAAAAAAAAATAATAAAATTCTTCCAAACTTAAACATAAAAAATACTACCTAATTAAGAACCTACAAACCTCGTAAAATGTACCTAACAAAAAATAAAAATTAGGAAAGCAGATTAATGAATTAAGGGCTCAAATATTCCACCTCCTTGTGCTAAACAATAACCAAATCTGTCATACAGATTTCTCCTCATATTTTGGAGTAGGGCTGGTGTAATGCTTGCAGAGAAATGAATTATTTTTGCCCTTAATTCGACTACGTTTGTGGCCCTTTCAAACTGATGCCTATAAATGTTTTCTTTCAGAAAACCCAAAAAAAAAGAAATCGTTAGGCTAACTCAAAGAATCTAGCGGGCCATTTAATTGTACCACTTGTACTTATCAGTCGATTAGAAAATGTTTGATTGAGGAAGCCAATAGTTCTAGAGTTGTGAGCCGAACACCCATCCTGTTGTTAAGTAAGTTGTAAAAGTTGTTAAAATCTGGGCCCGTTTAGGTTTCTATTGATAAAAAATGAATCGATAGTATGGCCGCCTAACATCCCAGTCCAAACATTTAACTTTTGCAGATGCTGCGTTTGCACTGCAACACTGAGGTGCTTATTTTTCCGAGAATAATACCTTGCAATGGATGGATTGTGTTTTTTATGTAATGAAAAGGAAGATTCGTCAGAAAATAAAACATTTTCTAAAAGTGTACATTTTCATTCTGTTTATCTAAAATAAATTCACAAAACTCCATCTGCCTAAAGTTATCTTCCGGAAACAGTTATTGTGTTTGTTGTATCTTAAAACAGTGATACCTATTTCTTTTGAGAACTCGCTGGACAGTTCGAGCATTTACGTTTACTTCCCTAGCAATTTGTACACTATTGCAGGGTTCACTAGGTATCAAAAAAGCACAAATATCAATATCCCTGTTTTGACGCTCCTCATCGACATGTCTAACACGTGGTTCATTACCTTCATGACACTTTAAATGGTAATTTTAACTGTTGTAACACTTGGTGGGGGTCTATTTTCGAAGGCAATAATAAATAAATCAATTACTTCGCGTATTGAATGACCCTGAAAGTACCATGTTACAAGTTGCACTTTTTCTTGGACGGTATACAACGTAATAGGCATTTTATTTGGTTTTTCTTTCAGAACTTCGTTTGAAATTTTTAATGTCAATGTGACAATTACGACAATTCGTACCTACTGTGAAATGAGTATATAGGTGGAAACGTGTAACATGTCACAGCGATTGTCATTGTGTAATATGGTCAACAAAACAATGTCGTGATCTGTATATAATTCTTCTAATGTATAATTTACAATTCTTCAGAAAAGAATGACACTTTCCAACTTGTATGTATTATTATATTTATTTTAATGTAGTGTATATAATATTTTTTTTACGTGTCCGCGCTGAGTTGTATGTTCCCATTTTTCCTATTTTTGTAGCACATATATGGAGTATATTCAAACATTAGATTAGTCCTATAATTTTAGATAATATGTTTATAAAAATAATACTATTTAGTAAAGTAATAACTAAAGCTCGGATTTGCCTTTTTTGCCTATCTTGCCTATTATAATTGTTTTTTGCACTTTTTGCCTGTTTTCGTAAATTCCGCCTATTTGTGCCTTTTTTAAAATTTCGTGGTACTACCCATGATATTATTCTATTACTAAACCATTTTATAATAAAAATTTTTTTGTCAATAATAAAATATCAATGGTTTGTTTATATAACAGATTTCTAGGAAAATGTACCTGATCGAGACTTGAGGGTTGACTATTTGGAAATCCCTAAGCTTTATTAGTTTATTATCAATTATCAGTTGTACAGTCGGTTACTGTATCAGTCTGTTTAGTCACAAATTTCTATATCCTAGTTTAGTTTTGTTGCGTATACCGAAAAGCAAAGAACACGTTTTAAAACGTTTTAGACATTTGTGTGAAAAGATGACATCTAAATTAAGGCTATGGATCGCACCTTATTCGGAACTTTCTCTAGAAGGAGATGGAGCATTTTGTAAACCATGCGGCAAATCGGTAAGTTTTATTTTTTCTCGTCCCACAACATAACTAAATTCTAAAGCGGTTTTAGAATTGTAATTATTTTTTTTTTAAATTCTCAGATTTCAAGTAGAAAAAAGTACTTTATTGACCAGCATTGTGGAACCCCACTTCATAAACGTAATTTGGAAAAATTAAATTCCTCTAAGTTAGCCCAAATATCTCTGCGGGATAGTTTAAGCAGTTCAAAAAAAAGGAGGAAGACGCATTTAAATTTGATTTATGCCAGATGATGATTGCATCCAACATTCCTCTATATAAAGTTAATAACCCTAGTTTTAAATGCTTTTTCGAAAAATATCTTAATAAATCCTTACCGGACGAGAGTACATTGAGAAAACATACTGTGGAAAAATGTTATGTGGAATGTGTTTCAAAAATTAAGCGGGAGTTAGAGGGCAATTTTTTGTATATTATCGTGGATGAAACGACAGATGTATGCGGCAGGTATATAGCTAATTTAATGATTGGAATTTTGAACGAAAACTTTGCGAGAAAACCTTATTTAGTTGCCGTTAAAGAATTGAAAAAAAAAAACAAACAATTTAACAATAAGTCGATTTATACAAGATAGTTTAACAAACCTCTTTTTACCCAACGCTATACCAGTGAATAAAATAGTTTTAATGCTTTCAGATGCTGCGGCATATATGTTAAAAGCTGCTGTTAATTTAAAGATTTTTTATCCTAATTTAATTCATTGCACTTGTAGAAGCCCACGGGGTAAATAGAATTGCTGAAGAAATAAGAAATCTGTTTCCGTTGGTAAAGAATTTTATAAATTTTATGAAAAAAAGTTTTTGTAAAGGCTCCGTTGATGGTACAAATATATAAAGAAAGACTTCCTTCACGGTGTCCCTTTGCCACCTAACCAAGTAATTACAAGGTGGGGAACCTGGCTCAAAGCAGTTTTTTTTACTTTGAACACTGCAATGAAATAGAATTAGTTATGTCAGAATTTGATGATGATATTTCCGAAGCCATTCGAGAAGCAAAAAAAATATTAAAAAATCCCAAATTGAAACAGGAACTCGCTTATATCAATGACCATTATAAATTAATAGTTACCACAATTACCTTAATAGAAAAAGAAGAGATAAATTTATGTGAGTAAGTAAAATTAATAGATAATTTAAAGACGAAAATTAAATCGGCACCTGGAAGTAACGGTCAATTAATTAAAAAAAAAAAAAATGAAATATGTTTTCGATAAGAATGAAGGTTTTTCGTTTTTATCTAATGTTGCTAAAGTTTTGAATATGACATTTTCCGAGGAATTTCAAATTATGCCAGATTTATTATCCGCTCTGAAATATGCTCCAATTACATCTGTCGATGTCGAATGTTCGTTTTCAATGTACAAATTAATTTGAAGTGATCGAAGACATAGTTTTAAGACCGAAAACAAAATTTTAGGTGGTTATAATGTTTATTTATTAATTTACAGTTATTTAGTTACTAGTTTATTTATACTAATGTTATGATTATGATGTGTAAATATACCCGCCTTAAGTTAATATTACGTTAATTCACTTTGTACAATAAATAATAAGTTATATTCCTTTATTGCCTATATTTTGCCTAAATGTTAATATTCTTGCCTTTTTAATAAAAATCTTTGCCTATATAGGCGCCTTTTTCTTCAATTTTTGTTGCCTATAAATCCGAGCTTTAGTAATAACAATTACACAATATCACTACCTATAGTTTAAACTATTTTATATATTTTAGAAAAGGTTAAATTTTTAGAACAAATGTGCTTAATTCGATAAACTTTTGAAATTATTATCACCACTTTCTTTATCTTTGTTTCTTTGCAGGGTCGTCTTCTCTTATTTCATCTTCAATTTAAGTTTCTATTTTGAGACATCCCAATATTAATTCTCCTCACAGACATGTCGTTCCTTTTCCTCTTCCATCATGTTTTATTTAGTCTGACTCTTATACTTGAAACTTAGCAATTCTTTGTATTGAGTTATTATCATTTCTTTGGCATAAATTTACTCATTCCTCTAAGCGTCTTCATTTCCGTGAGATGCATTAATTGTTTTTCTTTTTTAACTGCCCAACTGCTATTGTCATGGCAGTTTAATAAAATTTTACTTTCAGTTTGTTGCAATAATTTAGTAATACAACATGTCACTCACCTCCTTTTATTTTATCCATCCTCTTCTAACTTTACATACATCTGCGTCTATTTCCCTCTAACTGTTTTTTGCTCTGGGCGTTGTCAATTTTATACCGGTTGTATTGCTGTTAATTGGCTCATTATCATCTTCCATTAACAGTTATTATAAGTCATGCTTTATATAAGCACTCCATCAATCCCCAAATGGACCTTTTATTGGATCCTTTTATACTCAAAGCTTTTATATCAAGGCTACATCGAAACCTTTTGCAGTAACAATAAGTTCTGTCGAAGCTGCCTTTTCCTCTATCGTGGTCGCTTCTCGGCTCATTCCTTCTACATTTTTATTTATGCATTTACAAGAGTCACTCATGTTTGCTTCCTCTCTTGGGCCATTTTTTTTGTCTTGTCTTTATTTTATTCTTATAACTTGATACCAAAGACAGCACGCCAAGACTATAGAGTTAGCCAGCTCTTTAGTATCGGCTAGCAAATATCTTTCCCCCTATAAAATGCGCGACTAATGTACGATAGTGTTATACCTCGAGACTGGACAGCGCTGTAGTCCCATCACAAATCTCACCATATAATGACTCAATTATGATGCCGTGATTTTTTTTGGGTTAAAAATACTCGTATGTTAAAATACCGACTAAAACCAATCCCCTTCTACTAGCTTGGTTTTCCCCGCAGAACTACCGTACGACATTCCTTAAGGGGAAAGAATCTAGCTATTGCTCTTTCTTCATGTCGTTGAAGTCACTGCTTGAAGCGTTGAAGCAATATAGATATGCTCGAAAGCTGTCCTGAGAGTGTCTGCATCAGATAGTAGTTGACCTCGCCATATTTGTGATTTAGCCAAACATTCACCGGTGGTATAAGACAAAGCGTCTACCTACCTATTGTTGCGGAATCCCACTGTAAATGCTATCGACGCATGCTGTTTTGCCGTTCTCTTCTTCTAAGTTCTTCTTGTAGTTGAAGTTGACTCTCTGTGCCGATAAAGGATCTTTTTTTTCCTCCTTAGATATGCCGGTATCCTCATTTCGGTTAAAGCTCGCAACATGCAATTCCAGTTAACGGATTTAAAAGCATTTTTAATGTCCAATGTGACTACTAGACAGTATTTCTTCGTACCCCCCTTCCATTTGGTTTATCCGATCGCCTCCTCAGCTGTGTTAAAGACAAGACCAATCGCATCTAGTGTTGATTATCCTTTTCGAAAACCATACTGATTGTTAAGCAACGGTTCTATTGCTGCTTTGATTCTTTGATGGATTATTCGTTCTAATATTTTGCCAGCTGTATCCAGCGTACAGAAAGGACGATAAGATGATGTTCCTCTGGTGGTTTCTTTCATTTTGGGAGAAGCACTAATCTTTGTTGCTTCCCTATATGCGGTAAAGTTCCCTTTTTGAGAAATGTATTGTAAACCTCCAAGAACATTGCCGATGATTTTTTGAGCTTTGAGCCCTGAGCGTTATTATTTTCAAGTCCATTACACGATTTCATTAGTTCCGTGACCGTGTCAGTCGATTAGTGTTCCGTGACCGATGGGATTTCTTCATCGTCGCACTCCTCGATTGGATGACAAAAGTTTGTTGATGGAATAGCGTAGTAACGATCTTCTCTAGAAGCTGGGGGCATGTAAATTTCAGCATTGAATGGCTTTTTAGGTGACCACCTTATACGGCCTGCCCCATGGATCATTCTTTAGCTTATTAATAAGCTTCATCCAGTATTATCTTTTGATATCTTTGATTGCCTTATATAGTCTTCTGCATGCGTTCTTGTACTATATCACCATCTCTAGCTATGCTGAGATGCTCTTCTCGTTTTGATGCACTCTTTACGCAGATCACTTATGTGGTAATTTCACTAGTGTACCATTTAAGGTTGGTTTGTGCCCTGTTTTTGGGGCATACTTGCGTCACAGGCCTCTACGATCCTTCTCATTAGCCACTCGGTCTTATTTTTAGCCTCTCCAGCGGCGATTGAGTCACCATCTAGAGCTACTGTAAAGGTAAAGATTTCACCTTTTAACTCAACTGTATTAGTTCGCATATGACACTCTCCAATACTCTGTTCAATGGATACTTCCCATAATAACGCATTATAGTTACTGCCTGTGTTAGTATCCAATACCTTCCAAAAACAATTCCCTTTAACGAGGCAGGTGCTAATAAAAGTGAGATCCACAATGGAACTTGCTGTGAAATGCTGTTTCACATCCTCAGTCAGTCGATTCATAAAGTCAGTAAACTCATAGATTAGCAGACTAGGCAAAGCATAGCAAATGGTTACCGTCTACCTGTGAGATTACAAAGCCAGCTTCTGTGTACTTAATATCTTTCTAAAAAGCTAATGTTCACAGGATCAGATGACAACTTTAGCGATGCTGTCAATTTCCCAAGTTTGTATGGTTAGATGCCTGTATGGCTTAGATAGTAGCGCCAGATCTATATTTAGTTGGCGTATAATCTGTGCAAGCAGATTGTGCCCACCTTCACAATGATTAAGGTTGAGCTGTACTACCTTTATATACGTTTATCTTTATCTTATGGAGTCCGTCTTTGTAGACTGGGCACCTACTAGCACCAGTTATATGAGCACACATTCCCGGGTTGCCATTTTCAATGCATAGGATACATTGCGATTCCTTCCTACATTTTACGACTTTGTCCTCCTTTTCACATTTCATGCAGACTTGGATCCAATTTACTTCGCCTTTGCATTGTGTAGCTAGATGACTATAATGCCTATTTAAAGCATTTGGCTGGTCTTTCACTGACTTATCTGCTCCATCTACAGCTAACGCCATATCTGTAGCTGCTGAATATGCCATGTTGGAGATACGAACTTTTTAGTCTATCTTGTGTTTAGTAGTGGCGAACTCAGAACCACAGTCTCAGACCAGCACACAATTTTTAGTTATAACTCCATCCTCAAATGGACGTTAGATTCTTTGTTTTTGTGTTACAAAACTTTTAAATGTTTTTCTACAAGAGGTCTCAGCTGTTCAAATCTTTACTCCAAATTCCTGTTATTATGTTCTTCTAATTTTGAAGATTATACTTACTATTTTCTTGACACTCTCTATACATTTTTTTTCACACACACTACTTTTATTTTAATTGTTGTATCTCTAATAAAACTAGCCATATTTCTTCAAATTGTTTAACCTATCGAAGTTACCGAAATTAACCTATCGAAATAATAGTTAATAAAATATTAGTACCAATAAAATACTATGTATCTTAAAACATGATAAGTTTTCGAAAGAATACAACCTAATTCACTTTATCTGGAGAAGAACTATTTAAACATTTTGCAATTCAGCAACTTTCCAATAAAGTTACATTCAATTACCATTGAAGACCGTTGTATAAAATTTACGGTTTTATGATAAAACTTTTTAACAACACTGTTTATTTCAAATAACCTCCTTTTGCCTCATTTGAATTTAACAATATCAATAAATAACAAATAATATTACATTATACAAAAGGAGCCATGTTAAATTGATTACAAGAATAATACGATATCATAACTTTTCCTAGATAAAATACCAAATCTTTTTCAATCAGTGTCCTACAAACAAGATTGATAAACCTTTTTACTTTAGCTACAGCTGAAAATATTGCCGTGATGGTTTTTAAGGTCGTTTCTTTGGGTAAGGGACGAATCGACGAATTCTGTTGTATATGTTATCGTCAAGAATTATTATTACACATTATTGAATAAAAATTCCACGTTTTTTTTTTCATACATATTATATTTTTCATGACTTACGTTAAATGAAATAATTATTTTTGTACAGTTGGTAGAATTAAACGGACATTTATCCAACAAATTAGGATGGCGATCTTCCTACCATTTAGAGCGTACTAAGTCATGTAATTACTTCAAAATCAAAGAACACAAGCAGTTTAAACAATACATAATTTAATAATTGAATGTTACTACACCTAAGTTCATATCTAGCCAAAGTTTTAGCGCAAGTTCTTTTACTGAACAAATGTTACGAATAATTATCACTTCAACTTAGGACGTTTTCTTCAATATGAATATACTTGATTAATAATGAGCGTTCAGCTTTTAACTATAAGCTCTGTAACAATAACTAAAATGCGAGAGTTAAACTCTAAACAAGAAGCGACCAGCTCAGCTGGGAGACAATTTTATACTGAAATACTTAAAATTCTTTTTGCAATGCCTGACTATCGCAAGGGATTTGCGGGGGACGGAGGACAACTTCGATATTTCTATAAAGAGGTAGGTAAAACTCACTTTTTGAATTCTTTTAGACAGGGAAATTTTGGGAATTGGTCGGAGAAAGTTAATCTGTGGGTAAAAATATCTTTTGAATACATTTTCGGCTTTCATGAGAATTTGCTGGAGAATTTACCTGGTATCGCCTTCACACAATGAAAGGGAAATCAGCTTGGTGATAGGGCGAATATATTCTCCATCAGCAGTACGGACACGGACAATTCTAACTTTTCCATCTTTGCTGCTAATTGATTCTGTCACTCTTGCTAGGGGCCACCTTAACGGAGGTGTATTTTCACTTGTGATTAGAACTAGATCATTTACTTTCATATCTGTGGTGGGAAGGAGCCATTTTGGGCAATGTTGTAGGATATTTAAATAGTCAATATACCAACGCTTACAAAAGAATTGCTGTATTTTTGAAATTTGTTTTAGATAGAAAGTCTGTTAAGAGGCGTATTCGTAACATCAATCTCAGGAAATGCAGTTAAGGGAGTACCGATTAAGAAATGCCCAGGAGTTAATGGTTGTAAATAATTAGGATCATTAGATAATGCATAAAGCGGTCGAGAATTTAAAATAGCTTCTATTTGGGTTAAAAAGGTATATAACTGAAAATATAACGATAAATGAAACTTGGTACTTTTTACTGCTGACTCTCAGAGTCCACCCCAATGAGGTGATCGGGGAGGAATAAACTTCCACTGAATCTCGGTTTGAGCTAAATAAGCTCTAATTTTGTCAAATTCAGAATTTGATTTGAAAAAATTACTTAATTCCTTAAGTTGATTACTGGCACCAACAAAGTTAGTCTCGTTGTCACTATATATAGTGTGGGGATTGTATCGACTGGAAATAAATCGCTTGAACGTTGCTAAAAAACCTTAGAAGATAACTCACTAACCAATTCTAAATGATTGGCTTTTGTAGCCATGCAACGAAAACTGCAAAATAGCATTTCAGCGTTTGCGCCTTTCGTAATCTAGAAGCCCTAATAAACAGAGGACCTGCAAAATCTACACCTAGAGCGTAGAAAGCGCGCGAGATTCTAACTCTATCCAATGGGAGTGGAGACATAAGTTGTGATGCGGTTTGTACATTGAATCTATAACATGTAATGCATTTTTTAATAATGCGTTTAACATACTTGACCCCACTTAAAGGCTAGTATAGTAGGCGCAGATTGCCTAACACATTTTGAGAATCACTGTGTCCTAGTCTACAATGTTTCTTTTTAATAACCAAAGATTAAACATCATCATTTGCGGGCAACAATATAGGGAATTTATTATTTAAGTATATATCTGCATTTTGTAAGCTCCCTCCAACACGTATAATTCCAGAGGAGTCTAAAAAAGGATTAAGGGGGAACAATTTTTCGTCTACGACGAGTTCTTTTTCTAATAAGCGGGCTATATAGGTTGCAAATATTTGTTGCTGAATAGTTTTTAGGGAAAGTTTTTAGTTTTTAGTTTAAGGGAAAGTACCCTTAATTTTTTCATTACTATGTTTTATATTATATACAAACCTAAATACGTAAGCTACTGCGTTTTGTAATTTTGAAAATTTAAAAAATCTTTCAAACATAGGTATCCAATTATTTGGTGAATGATTAACAACTAATAGAGCAATTTTCTTTACTTCCGGTTAATTCTCAATTTTCTCAAAGGTATCAATTTCATTAAAATATATTTTGGGATTTAGCAAAAACTCAGGTCCCTGAAACCAAAACGAAAATGTTTGTTGATTAAATACACCGCGGGACAAGAGATCCGCAGGATTTAATTGTGATTTAATATGTCTCCACTTTAGATTTTTACCAAGATTCTGAATATTGGCCACTCTATTCGAAACAAACGTATTACAATTAGTAGCGGGATGTTTAATCCAGCTGAGACAATTTGTGAATCTGACCATGCGTTTATAGAATTAATTTTTACACGGTTTTTAAAGGTCGTTATAATTTTTTCAATCAATTTGACTAAAAGTTCCATGGCTATTAATTCTAGTTTAGGAATGGTAAGCTTGCTTTTCAAGGGTGCGACACCCGATTTTGCTGCAACAAGATTTGATGACAATGAATTATTTACATATCGAGCTACTATATAGATACAAGCACCGTATGAAATTTGACTTGCATCACTAAATCCATGTAAATCTATGCTAAGAATTTCTAAGACAAAAAAGACGAAACTCAGAATTTTGATATAAGCGATTTGAGCTAAATTTTCATTAAATTTCTCCCACTTACCTATTATGTGTAAATTAATTATCGGTCCATCCCATGAAATCTCCATCTGCCATAGTTCTTGCATTAAGTTTTTCCTTCACAATTAAAGGGTTTACCAAACCCAGAGGGTCAAAAAAAGAACTAATACATGAAAGAATTTGACGTTTTGTAATGCGGTCTAATTTAGTAGCGTTATTTACATCAATTTTTAAATGATCCAATTTTGAATCCCATTTTAAACATAAAAAATTTTTAAAGGTGCATTATCAAGATTCAAATCCAATTTCACAGCGTTTTAATCAGAAATCTCATTTAAAGGTGGGGCAAATTAGAAGAACATTTATGTAAAGCGAAACCATGCTGGTTCAATATTTGATTCAATTCTCCATAAAGTACTTAAATCTCAGAAAATTGATCGGTTCCATCTAAGATATCGTCCATATATGTTTGGGATAACAAAGCGCTAGCTGCTAACGGAAATTGAGGGTTATTCTATGCAATATCTTTAATGACGCGGGTGGCTAAAAATGGAGAACAATTTTGTCCAAAAATGAGACGGGATAATTCAATGCATTTAAAATCCTCAGAAGGTGAATCTCTCCACAATATATTTTGTAAATAGCGGTGTTTGAGCAACATTTCAATTTCTCAAAAGTCTGCAGTCAAAATTAATTTAAAGCTCCTAAACCGGCAAAGAATATCAAATAAATTATCCCGTACTTGATAACCCTTTAGTATAATATCATTCAGTGAATATCCCGAAGTAGATTTGGCAGAAAAGTCATATACGACGCGAAGTTTCGTGGATGTTGCCTGTTCTCTAATCACTGCACGATGTGGTATAATATTATCATACAAGTTTAAAGGTATAACTTTTGCGTATTTTAGTGTTAGATATTCTGCAATAAGTTTTTTATATTCATTATAAAAATTTTGATCATTTTCAAATTTTTTCTCTAAACGTAAAATCTTTGTTTTGCAGTAAAAAAGGAACTGCCTTATTTTTTATTTTCCAAGTGTCGAAGAGGGATTTCAACTTAATACCGCTCGGAATCCAAAATCCGCGTGGTGGTTTGGAAAAGTGTCTCTGCAATTTTTTCTTCATTAATATGAGACTGCGTAAATGGAAGTTGTTCGACTTCCCAAAATTTTTCTAACATTGTGTCGATTCTTGCGTTGTGTTCCTCTTCTTTATCTTGAATATAATGCGTATTTTCTCGAGATAAAAAGGAAAATGTTTCTGTTACAAAGGATGCGTTGGTATGACTTTCTTTGGTGTGAGTGGGCCCGCAATAATATATCCCAATTGAGTATAGATTAGATTAGCCCTTAGCGAGGGGCTTATTTCTCGTATTAAAAGTTGAAAATACAAATTCGCGCCAATTAATTAATCAATATTATTAGGTTCCCAGAAATAGGGATCTGCTAAATCGCCTCTTAACTATAGTGGGATTTGAAAAGACTGCGTATTTAACGGAATTTGTGGCAAATTTCCTGTGATTTAGTCAATTATTGAACAAGAAACATTAAATATTTTGAAAGGGTGTACTTGCGAATGTATTTCTATATCAATCGTTTCACTACTTTTTGTTACAATATTATTTCATAGACCAGAAATATTTAATTTTTGAAATCTTGTGTCGTACTGTAATTTTTGGACTAAACTTTTTGTGACAAAACTGTGCATACTACCTAAGTCCAACAAAGCCTTAATTATTAAAGGTAGTATTAAAATGGAAGTAGTTAGAAAGGAGATTGATGATCCTGGTGGAACAACTATATCATTATCTGGTGAGTCGTTTCCAATAACAAACGATTATAAAAATGATAATGATCCGAGTCTTATCAGAAAACATTACGATAAAAACATACGATACCGGTTGTGTGATACTGGCCCATTCGTTGTGTATGTGTAGAGTCTATCGATAAAAATATCGGTAAATTACATCCGATAAGAGTTGGACATTATTTACATACAAATAATTTTAAAAATAATATTACTGAAATTAAATCTATTGATAGGAATAAAATTAAGGTAATTTTAAATAATGCTTCTTCTGCTAATAACATTGTAAGTGACGACTTTTTAGAAGCCAACAATTTAATTGCTATTATACCACGGTTTTTTGTGGAACGTCGAGGTTTAATACGTTCAATTGATACAGGGTTTACCGAAACATATCTACTGGAAAAACTTAAAAGTGAGAATCTAAATAAGAATATTAAAGAAATAAAACGACTAAATCGTAGAGTCACTACAGAAACAAATGAAACAAAACTAGTACCTAGACAATTTGTATGTATAACATTTATCGGAGCTTCTTTACCAAAAGAAGTCATAATTAATAGTTGCATTTTTCCAGTGGAACCGTACATATATCCTGTTATACAGTGTCAGAAATGCTTAAGATATGGACATATGACACAACAATGTAATGGAAAAGAGCGTTGTAAAAACTGTGGTGAAAATCATAATAATAAGGACTGCTCTGTGGGAACTAAATGTTTATACTGTGGTCAGCAACATTGAGCACTATCAAGAGAATGCTCAGAATATATTAAACAACGTAAAATTAAGGAAATTATGGTAACAAAAAATATCTCGTTTCAGGAAGCTGAAAAAGTTCAAAGCAATCCAAATTATTATTCAAACATATTAACTAATAATAGATTTTCGTTACTAGCTAGTAATTCTAGTAGTTTTCCTCCGCTACCTTCCAAAAATGTTAATGTACCTTCAGTGTGCAGTATCTCTAAACCGAGAGTTGTGAGAAGAAATTCCACATCAAGTAATAGTTCTGAATCTTTTAAAAAAAGAAACCTGAATGAGAGCGATTATATTGATAATGAAAGAGTTGAGAAAAGTACAGCCAGTTCGTCAATCTTACCAAATCCTTACAGGGATGAGTTCATGATACATAAAGAAAAAATAGTTGAAGGTATTACTAACATAATATTCAGCTTTCTCTCTAATGTTTTAAATTGCAAAGATTATATAGACAATGATCAAAATTTAATTAAAAACATATTTCAAATCGATTGGAAAATTTATCCACATCCAATGGATCATACCAGTTCAAATAATTTAAATATAATTCAATGGAATAGTCGTTCTACTGTATCTAATGCGCAATCTTTTAAACAATTTCTGTATTCGAATGCTATTGATATTGCAATTTTATCTGAAACATGTTATAAGACAAAACACAACATTGTTTATAAGGGATACCAAATTATTAGAAAAGATCGTCAAGATCGTAGATTTGGAGGTGTAGCTATATTTTTAGGCCTACGGATAAATAAGTATAAGATATTGGATATTATAAATGTTGGAACATTGGAATTGTGAGGTGTAAAAATTGATTTTAATGGCAGAATAATTAATATAATCTCATTATATAAACCTGACAAGCATATAAGCATCCGAGAATGGGAACGGCTTTTTAATTGGTGTTCCTCACTCGAAGCAGAGACGGTACTAGGAGGTGACTTCAACGCCCATCATGCGGTATGGGGTTTTCCAAAAAATGATACTGATGGCAATAGAATAATTGATGCATTAACTGGTATGGATTTAATATTTCTAAATGATGGTTCGGTGACTAGAATTACCCCTCCAAACTCTACAAAATCAGCTGTAGACTTAACGCTAATAACTCCTGGACTAATTGAACTAGCACATTGGCAAACATTGGATAGAACTCTTGGATTTGATCATTATATTATTTTCATCAAGTTTAATATTGATGTACCCTCTTCTATTGTCTATCCAACAAGGGAATGGAAATTAGAGAAGGCCAACTGGGAATTGTTTCATAGCACTCTTGAAATGGAACTGAAGAATGTTGTATACTCTGAAAACTGTAATGAAATGGCATTTAATCTGAATAGAGCAATTAATACAAGCAGCGAAGCTTCTATCCCCCAAAACCTACCCTTCAGTCCTAAACATAGACAAAAATCAATTTATAAATATAAGGTTGAATGCTCGAATAAATGAACTTTGATCAGATAAAAGGCATATATCGAGCACAGTTTAATTAAATCTTGCCCAAGTACTTTCGATCCCTAGATCATCTTCAGGGGCATCTGAAATAAGCCAAGAAACGTTTTTTTATAACCAAAGAAATTGATTAACTTCGATAAAAACTCGAAGTTTTATGGTTGAAAAAAGGTTTTTTATATGATTAACGTTTATAGACTTACTTCGTCAATTGTGGCCTATCCGGCAAGAACAAGATGTCATAAACATATAATTGTACATTACACTACACTACAAATAGACAAACAAACACTTTAAAATAATTTAAGGAAGGCTACATTGCTTGAAGAAGCCGGAGACAGAATGGCTCCTGATCTAACGGAAATGTTGGGGTGACATGTGACAAATGACAACTTGGATGAGCAGTGACAATCATAGATATGTGATCTGCACCTTTTACAATTCTATGAAACTAAGTATTGACCAAAAGTCCAACTGACACTACTATAGGAGGTCACTGATGAAATATAAAATTATATAGAATATTTTTAAGTAGATTGAATAATCCAGATCTCACACTCAAACATGTCTGTAATAATTAAGGTGTTAGTTTGAGAGCAACTGAAATAGACGAAAAGTAAGAATGCAAGAAGCGGACTAAACAATATGTTAAACAGTGGGTGGTTGACTACAATAAAATGGTCTACCAAGCACTATCTGTAATATAGAAAGGAAGAGATCTGACTATGTAATTAAAATACTAATAATTGAAAATCAAAATGGAGAGCAAAATATATAAATGGGGTGTAATCCAAGTAGTTCAGTTGAACCCACAGTCAATGGTATAACTATAAAATTACTATGGATGTGCTCAGTGCAGGAAGTCTAAACAGTCGAGCTGGGTCCCCCACGAGGTGAAGCTGTAATAAAGTTTTTAAAAATAGGTTTAAATTTAGTACAATTTAAATTAATTTGAGTATTAAGACAGTGAGAGTTTTCATTTGTTTCCCTTGTAATTTCCAAATCTTCCAATAAATCCAACTCCATATAGTTTTTCTTTCTACTAATGTCATGTAAGATAGATGAACCAGTGTTGATGTTAAAATTGTGTTTACTGGATAATAAGTGTTGACCAAAACTTGAAGAGTTTGGTCTTTTCAAATGTTCTGAAACTCTAGTGGATAACTTTCTAATGGTTCTACCTACATAAGAGGCATCACAATCATCACATTTTAATTTGTAAATACCACTTTTGTCAAGTGTGTTCATCCTATCTTTGGTGTTGATTAAGAAGGAACCTAAGGTGTTGTGTGACTTGAAGGAAATTTTGATGTTATCGATTGTAGAAGTAAAAAGTTTAGATATTTTATTGGAAATGCTGCTAATGTAGGTGAAGGAGAAATATCTGGTGTTATTTGAAGCAGTAGGTTGAAGAAAACATTGTGATGAATATGCAAGCTTTTCTGCAATTTTTAGTTTAGCTCTATTTAGAAGCTTATAGATAATGTTAGGATCATAACCATTATTGAAAGCAATTTGTTTAAGAGTGTTAAGTTCTGAATTAAAATTATCATTAGAAAGTGGAAATTTGAGTAACCTATGAATGTTACTGTTGAAAGCAGCCATTTTATGTTGGGTTGGATGATTAGATGTATCATGTATAACATGATCTGTTTGGGTAGGTTTTCTGTAAATATTGTACTATAAAGAATCTTTATTACGGGAAATAGTCATATCCAAGAAGTTCAACTTTTTATCAGATTCTGGTTCCAGAGTAAAAGAGATGTTGGGATGGAGGTTATTAAGATCATCCAGAATCTGTAAAGCATCATCTTGGGTTCCCTGTATGAGAGCTATACAATCATCAACATACCTTGACCAAAAAACTATTTTGTTGTTGTTGTTAACAAACTTCTGTTCTAAGCTGTCTAAGAAAATGTCAGCCAGAAAAGGTGATAGTGGAGATCCCATTGCTAAACCTGTTGGTTGTTTGTATATTTTTTGATTGAATTGAAAGAAGTCCTGATCCAGACAGAATTTAAGTATAGTTAAGATAGCATCTTTGTCTTTTGCTGATATGTTGCAATTGTCTAGAAGATTGTGTACTAAAGGTAATGTTTCATCTCTTGGTACAGAAGTAAACAGATTGGAAACATCAAAAGAAACTAAATAAAAACCCTCTTCTATCCTAATGTTATTTAACCGTTCTATTAGATCTAAAGAATTTTTGATGGAGAACTTAGGTTTAAAATTAGTGATAGACTGAATTGTGTTGTAAATAAACTCTGATAAAATAGAAACTGGAGTATTACAAAAACTTACTACCGGCCTTATGGGACAATTGTGTTTATGGATTTTAGGAAGTCCATATAACCTAGGTGTTATAGGATTAGATACAATTAACTTTCTGTTGTTATATTTAGTAATAGTATCATTAAACAATTTGACCATTGCTTTTGTTTTATTAATAAAGGTGTTAAGTGGATTTTTTTCCAAAACTACAAAACTGTTATCTGAAAGAAAAGATTCTACTTTCTCTATGTATTGAGTTTGTTCTAAGATTACAACACAATTACCCTTATCAGCCTTGCTGAGTACAAGAGAATCTCTATCAATTTTTTGTTTAATTGATTTTAGCAAATCCTTTTGTTTTTTAAAATTATGGTGATTTCTATGAAAATTGCGTTTGTACTTACATTGTTGTTGTTGAAGTAAGCTAAGCTAAGTAAGCTAAGCTAAGAAACTCTTGCATTAGCTTACTTCAACAACAACAATGTAAGTACAAACGCAATTTTCATAGAAATCACCATAATTTTAAAAAACAAAAGGATTTGCTAAAATCAATTAAACAAAAAATTGATAGAGATTCTCTTGTACTCAGCAAGGCTGATAAGGGTAATTGTGTTGTAATCTTAGAACAAACTCAATACATAGAGAAAGTAGAATCTTTTCTTTCAGATAACAGTTTTGTAGTTTTGGAAAAAAATCCACTTAACACCTTTATTAATAAAACAAAAGCAATGGTCAAATTGTTTAATGATACTATTACTAAATATAACAACAGAAAGTTAATTGTATCTAATCCTATAACACCTAGGTTATATGGACTTCCTAAAATCCATAAACACAATTGTCCCATAAGGCCGGTAGTAAGTTTTTGTAATACTCCAGTTTCTATTTTATCAGAGTTTATTTACAACACAATTCAGTCTATCACTAATTTTAAACCTAAGTTCTCCATCAAAAATTCTTTAGATCTAATAGAACGGTTAAATAACATTAGGATAGAAGAGGGTTTTTATTTAGTTTCTTTTGATGTTTCCAATCTGTTTACTTCTGTACCAAGAGATGAAACATTACCTTTAGTACACAATCTTCTAGACAATTGCAACATATCAGCAAAAGACAAAGATGCTATCTTAACTATACTTAAATTCTGTCTGGATCAGGACTTCTTTCAATTCAATCAAAAAATATACAAACAACCAACAGGTTTAGCAATGGGATCTCCACTATCACCTTTTCTGGCTGACATTTTCTTAGACAGCTTAGAACAGAAGTTTGTTAACAACAACAACAAAATAGTTTTTTGGTCAAGGTATGTTGATGATTGTATAGCTCTCATACAGGGAACCCAAGATGATGCTTTACAGATTCTGGATGATCTTAATAACCTCCATCCCAACATCTCTTTTACTCTAGAACCAGAATCTGATAAAAAGTTGAACTTCTTGGATATGACTATTTCCCGTAATAAAGATTCTTTATAGTACAATATTTACAGAAAACCTACCCAAACAGATCATGTTATACATGATACATCTAATCATCCAACCCAACATAAAATGGCTGCTTTCAACAGTAACATTCATAGGTTACTCAAATTTCCACTTTCTAATGATAATTTTAATTCAGAACTTAACACTCTTAAACAAATTGCTTTCAATAATGGTTATGATCCTAACATTATCTATAAGCTTCTAAATAGAGCTAAACTAAAAATTGCAGAAAAGCTTGCATATTCATCACAATGTTTTCTTCAACCTACTGCTTCAAATAACACCAGATATTTCTCCTTCACCTACATTAGCAGCATTTCCAATAAAATATCTAAACTTTTTACTTCTACAATCGATAACATCAAAATTTCCTTCAAGTCACACAACACCTTAGGTTCCTTCTTAATCAACACCAAAGATAGGATGAACACACTTGACAAAAGTGGTATTTACAAATTAAAATGTGATGATTGTGATGCCTCTTATGTAGGTAGAACCATTAGAAAGTTATCCACTAGAGTTTCAGAACATTTGAAAAGACCAAACTCTTCAAGTTTTGGTCAACACTTATTATCCAGTAAACACAATTTTAACATCAACACTGGTTCATCTATCTTACATGACATTAGTAGAAAGAAAAACTATATGGAGTTGGATTTATTGGAAGATTTGGAAATTACAAGGGAAACAAATGAAAACTCTCACTGTCTTAATACTCAAATTAATTTAAATTGTACTAAATTTAAACCTATTTTTAAAAACTTTATTACAGCTTCACCTCGTGGGGGACCCAGCTCGACTGTTTAGACTTCCTTCACTGAGCATCCATAGTAATTTTATAGTTATACCATTGACTGTGGGTTCAACTGAACTACTTGGATTACACCCCATTTATATATTTTGCTTTCCATTTTGATTTTCAATTATTAGTATTTTAATTACATAGTCAGATCTCTTCCTTTCTATATTACAGATAGTGCTTGGTAGACCATTTTATTGTAGTCAACCACCCACTGTTTAACATATTGTTTAGTCCGCTTCTTGCATTCTTACTTTTCGTCTATTTCAGTTGCTCTCAAACTAACACCTTAATTATTACAGATATGTTTGAGTGTGAGATCTGGATTATTCAATCTACTTAAAAATATTCTATATAATTTTATATTTCATCAGTGACCTCCTATAGTAGTGTCAGTTGGACTTTTGGTCAATACTTAGTTTCATAGAATTGTAAAAGGTGCAGATCACATATCTATGATTGTGACTGCTCATCCAAGTTGTCATTTGTCACATGTCACCCCAACATTTCCGTTAGATCAGGAGCCATTCTGTCTCCGGCTTCTTCAAGCAATGTAGCCTTCCTTAAATTATTTTAAAGTGTTTGTTTGTCTATTTGTAGTGTAGTGTAATGTACAATTATATGTTTATGACATCTTGTTCTTGCCGGATAGGCCACAATTGACGAAGTAAGTCTATAAACGTTAATCATATAAAAAACCTTTTTTCAACCATAAAACTTCGAGTTTTTATCGAAGTTAATCAATTTCTTTGGTTATAAAAAAACGTTTCTTGGCTTATTTCAGATGCCCCTGAAGATGATCTAGGGATCGAAAGTACTTGGGCAAGATTTAATTAAACTGTGCTCGATATATGCCTTTTATCTGATCAAAAAAAAAAAAAAAAAAATCAATTTGGTGGGATGATGAATGTAATACACAAATACAGCTTAAGAAGAATGCTCTTAAAAAATACAAAACCGCATCTACACTGAATACCTTTCTTGAATATAAAAAGATAGAAGCTACAACCAAAAAAATGTTTAAACACAAAGCCAAAACAACATGGATTAAATTTTGCTCCAGTCTTAACTCTAGTTGCCCATCAACTCAAATATGGAAGATGGCTAACAAATTAAAGAACAAAAACGCAAACATCAAACATGCTCCTTCCGCAGTTGCAGAAGATATTCTTCAGAAGTTATGTCCACCATTTGTTAACAAACATATACCTTACATGGCTTTACATCCAGAAGAACATTATTTATTAAAAGAAATAACATCATCTGAACTGGAATATACTATCAAGATATCCAAAAACACAGCTACAGGTCCAGATTAGATTTCTTATATTATGTTACAAAAAATGGGTGTTCTGGCTAAAAGATTACTAACTAATACATATTTATAACTGTATTTTGCAAACTGGAATATCCCCTTACAAATTTAATGATTGCTTTGTTATATTAATTATAAAACCGGGAAAAGACAAAGATAATCTGGAATCATATAGACCAATAACATTATTGTCATGCATTTTTAAAACATTTGAAAGAATTCTAAAATTGAGAATGGAAATTTGGTTAAGGCGGCATAATATTCTACCAGCAACACAATATGGATATAAACAAGGCTATAGAACCACGGATGCAGTAGTTCGTCTGACTACAGATGTACAAATTGGTTTTTCTAATTCCATGACAACAGGTGCATTGTTTATTGACATAAAAAGTGCATATGCCAATATTGATTTAAATATACTCTGTGATAAACTTGTGTTTCTTGACATTCCAAAGTCGATAGCACATTTACTATCAAATCTATACAAAGACAGAAGTGTATCGATAAGAGTAGGTCACAATATTATTGGACCCAAGATCACATCAAAAGGTATTCCACAGGGAGCTGTTTTAAGTCCACTTTTTTTTAATTTGTACACATACGATTTGCACAATTTATGGTCTCCCAATATTGTTTGCTTACAATATGCTGATGATATTGTCATCTACTCACATAAGAAAACGTACAGTGAAAGCACTACTGAACTCAAACATATTATGTACAACTTGGATAATTGGACTTGGTTAAACGGATTCAATATTTCGTACCAAAAATGTGCCGTAGTATTTTTTTCAAGAAAACACCCTATTAAATATCACGCTGTAACCTTACATGGCAATGATATTCCAATTGTTTCGGAATTTAGATATCTTGGTGTCGTACTTGACAGAAAATTGCTTTGGACTCAACATATTAATTATACAATTGGTCGCTGCGAAAAAGGTATTAATTTTCTTAAAATGGTGTGTAAGAGATCCTGGGGAGCAGATCAAAACATTGCATTGAATTTTTATCGAGCCTATATAAGATCTATAATAGATTACTGTTGTGTGGTATTTGGGTCAGCGAGCATAACCAATTTACGTAAACTTGATGGAATCCAATTTAAAGCTCTAAGGATTGTGTTAGGATTGATGAAAAGCACTCCAAATGAAGCCACCCTAGCTCTAGCATCTGAAAACCCATTCTCATTGCGCAGAGAATATCTGGCAAGCAAATATTTCCTAAACCAACATTATCGTGGCACTTATAATGCAAAAATAAATTATGAATTAAATACAGCTGATTTAACATCTACATACTTCATTTAAAAAAACTCTCCACCACTTGCAAGAGCAATTATAACTTGCAGCGAACTGAAGTTAATAAATTCCCCTTGTAATCTTATCTGGGAATCGTTGGATATACCACATCTAACAAGTGTTCTAGCTACAAATATTATTATCCCTAAATACCAAAACGAATTTTGCTACACTACTCTTAAAGAAATCTTAAGTGGCTATTCAGATCATATTATGCTCTATACAGACAGGTCAAAATCACCAACATGTACAACCAGTGCCTACTTTGTGCCAAAAATGAAGATTAAAAAATCATTTATTTTAAATAATCAATCAAGCATTTTTTCTGCTGAAGCATGTGCTATATACAAAGCCCTTGAATTGTGGTGTGAAAACCAGTGGAACAAAATTGTCATATGCAGTGATTCATTGTCAGTATTACACTCCTTGCAAAACTTTAAATTCACAATAAATAGCAATATATTCATATTTTATAGAAATTTAACATTATAGCAAAGATATCCCAAGACATTCAAAAGAAAGACTATATACCAAATTTTGTAAAAACAACAATCTAAATCGATATAGATTGTAACTCATTTAAAAAGTACCAGAAACATTATTATAGGGAAAGGGATAATTAAAAAATTTATTCATCTCAAACTTTTTAAACAAACTAATTTTTTCTGGTATGTGAGGGTCACATTCCCCAAAATGTTTAGAATAAAGGCGTAAACGTCCTTAAAAGTAAGGACTTAAGATTTAATATTTTTTATTCACTATTCTCAAAAAAACTCTTCTTCATTTTAGGGTTTAGGCATTTGCTGTCAGTTTCGGTACTAAATTTCGCTCCATATGTTCAAGGGACGTTCTACTATCCTTTTGCATTTTAGTTAAGTATTTGTTCCTACTATCCTTCCGCATTTCAGTTTCTGCCTTTTCACCTTCTTCTGAGAAATCTGATTTTGCTAGTTTGGCTTCTAGATTTACCTATCTGAGTTATTACCCAATTTTCAATTCCATATTCTATATTCCAACAGAGTAGGTGCGGAATTCTAGTAGAAAATTTTTCTTCTTTTATGTGTTGCTGATCAACACGGCCATTTGCATTTTCGAAACTGCTGCTACACTGTTGCTTTTTCGTCGAACTATCAATGTCTATCTTTCTCCAAATTGGTGTCACACCATATGTAATTAAAATGATCCACTTGTAATAGTGGATGACCGTCAGTTACTATTTTTGTTGTCACGGAGTATTTACCTTCAAACTCCATAACGTTCGTCTTTCTTGTAGATATTTCAATATTGAAGTTGTCACAAATTGGATATTTATTTTATAACACAAAATATACAGATTTTGGAATCGGGAGGTTTAAGAACATAAAACGAATAAAAGTGCATAAAATAACCCTTATATTCATAAGACAATATTCATAAATAAAATGTAAAAAATATATTATACAGAAAAAGGCTCCTAAAAGGAATTGGGGAGTCCTTTTTCTTCTTCTCTCTTGATCTTCTCCAAGTTTGTACTGGGTGACCTCTTCTTCTTCTCCCATGGGGATTCCACTCTAGGGCAATCTTTGCAATACTGGAATTATTTTTTCTGAGAGTGTGACTAATCCAACCCCACTTTCTGGATTTTATTTGATGTTCTATCCTTTTTTTTCGGACAGGTGTAGTAGATCTTCGCTTCTAATGATGTTAGGCCAGAAAATACAAACAATTTGTCGTAAACATTTATCAATAAAGACCTGAAATTTATCTGTAACGGTTTTTGTCACTTTCCAGGTTTCACATCCGTAGAGTAGAACAGACATTAGATTTGACTGGAATATGTAGATTTTTGTCCTTGCAGTATACTCGCCAGATCTCCAATCAGGGTTGAGCATGCTGAATGCTTTTAAGCTTTTCGTATCCTTATACGAATATCGTCCTCTGTACCTCCGCTTTATTTTATGATACGTCCAAGATACGTAAAGTTTTCACATTTTCAATCTGCTTGTCGTTGATAGTAAATATCGTATTGTTTTTTACATTTACTCTCATGGATTTGGTTTTACTAATATTGATTTTTAAACCTTTCAAACCTACTTTATTAGCTTCAGTAGAAAGTGTTTCCAATTGATCAGCCACATCTGGAACCTTTGTCCTAACAGGTAGATATTGTTGGCGTATTGCAGATCGCTTAGGCGTGTGGTTAACAAATTCGTCCCTGTTGATTCCATTATGTGTCACGCTGCATTTCGCCTCAGTACTTTATAATGGAAATTATTTTATGTGGGATGTTTCTTAGCTCTAAAATTTTCCATAAAGCAGCATGCGACAAGCTGTCAAAGGCACGCTCGAACTCAACAAAAACCATGTATAGGGGTGTGCCATTCAACCGATTGTTCCATTATTACCCTCACAGTATTAATGTAGTCTATGCAGGAGGATTCTGATGTAAAACCTGCTCTTTTTTAAAGAAAGATTTTCTTCACAGCGTTAAGCAAGGTAATTCGTCTCCATTTTTTGCACAGTATGAGGTTGCCCTTTTTTGGAAGCTTAATAATTTTACCCCTTTTCCAGCCCGCTAGAATGCGCTTTGTTTCTCACAAACCTCGGATTATGGGGAGCAAAAGTTCAGCAGTTAGATGCGGATCAGTTTTAAGTATTTCGGTAGCAATGTTATCAATTCCCGGAGACTTGTTATTTCTCAGAGATTTGATAGCTGTTATTTTCTCCGTTTTGGAATGGGCCTCGCAAGATATACGCAAATCTACATTCTGCGGGTTTTCGACAATTTCATCTGAGTTTTTCCTGGGCGTGCCTAGCATCTCCTGAAAATGCTCTTTCCATCTCTCTACTTGGTCATTTGTTGTAGTAAGTAATTCGCCTGTCTTGGATCTTACATTGTTTGAACAGCTGGGCCCATTTTTTGTTAGTCGTTTAATATTTTGGTAAAGCTCTCTAGTTCTGTTGTATTGTGCAGTTGTTTCAGTTTGATTTGCCTCTTCTTTGCCAGTTCTTCAGCCCACCTTGTTTCGTCGCTTCTTGCATTTCTTTTAACTGCTTTATTTATTGTTTTATATTCTTGTTGTCGGTTCGCTCTTTCTTCTACAGTTCTTGCTTGTAAAATATCTTTCTTTCGCTGTTTTCTTTTCTCGATAAGATTCCAAGTTTTATCTGACATCCATTCTTTGGACTTTTTTAACCTTCAAAAATAACTTTCTAAACTTTGATATGAAAATTCGAAACCAATCTTGATTGTAAAACTTGTAATAAAGATGTAAAGTTTAGTAAAACTGCTGTAAGTGGATTTAAAATCAATGTTGATTGTGAGTGTGCTGAACGAACAATTAATTTGTGTGATTAAATTGACAAGGATATGAAATTAATAGGCGCATTGTTTTTGTTACGAGGTTACTCGGCTTAGGTTTGATGGATAATGGACATGTCGTCAAATTTTAGTGTTACATTTAGTGTTCTAAAGACTTTTAGAAAATATTAAAATTGCAGCAAAAATGTTTCTAATATATCTGAAAAAAGCAGGTGCGGAAGAGAAGCAAAAAAATAAAGTGAAAATTTGACCGAAGACAGATTTGCCGTTTTTAGTAACGGTACTTGAACAAAACGTGGTTTCAGTTCATTTTGAGTGTTCCTTGTAAAAACTTGTGAAATTGTGAAAAAAAAAATTGAATCGCGTCGTTGTTAATATTTGGTATTTCAGCTAACAGTTAAAGAATACAGTGCAAATTATTTTTACGAACGTTATAAATTCAAAACCGTACGGTGATTTTGCCATTCGAAAGCTCGAGCGCTTTTTATACATAGGAAAACGTATGTTTTCTCTTCTCAAAGATGTTAAAAAGTCTATTAGCCAATCATGTAAAATAAAAAAGCTGAAGAAAACAAAGCAAGAGCAAGCAAGTAACGAAAAGTCTTAGCAAACGCCGGAAATTAGAAAGACCCGTCAAAACGTGAAAAGTTCATTTCCTACACCAGCAAAATCGACGGAATGGACAGGAAAAGTAATGAGAGAGATATAAAAACCGATAAACAACGTAATCCATGCTCTACAGAAGACATAATCGTTTTTATTACAAGATTTCTACGGAAGCTAACCGATAAAATTAAAAATGTAATCCAAAATGGTGAAAATACGTGAAGGCACAGGCAGAACCGTCTTTACACATAAGCCAGCTCTAAGCAAAGAGGTCCAAAAGTACTTCAAGCCAGTATTTGACAAGATAGCTAACGACCAGTTATTAACACAATGCTTGGGGAAATACACAAACCAACAACTCTGTGGACGATCGTCCCCAAGCATACGTTCACAGGAAAAGAAATGGTCGGGTTAGCAGTTTAAATTACTTTGACAATGTTTAATGAAGGACGTATACCACTCCTCAAAATAATGAAAGTAATGGGCTGTTCCATTGGAAAGTATTCTTTTCAACATATACAAAAAAAGACGATGAAAGAATTGCGTTATCTGAAAAAGTCACCAAAGAAATATTTAAAATAAAAACTAAAAAAACATAAAATAAGTTTTAGTCAAAAATACGTTTTTAAAATTGATGGTCAGTTAATTTCCGGAACTAGTTGGTCGATTTTAACAAACTTTAATGCATTTTGCTTGTTTTGGTTTTATCTGCGACAGTCGACCACATTTGGACAAAAAAAAAAAATAAAATTTTTGTGATTTAAAAAAGTCGAAAAAAATGGTGAATTTTTAAACAATTTTTTCAAATATCCGCCATTTTGTTTTTGTTTGCGAATTTTTAATTTTACTGACAAATTAATACGTAAGGAAACTTCTTTTTTAAAATCCTCCTCGACTCTTATGTTTCAGATTTGTTGTTTCAAAGATTAACTGTTCACCACAGAGCAGTAATTTTGGGACGAAAAATTTTTGGCGTCATCTTTAATGCAGTAACAATGAATTTTGTTTTTAATCGTTAAAAGTTGTATAAGATATAATATCTTATATATAATAAATACGATAAAAAAATGTTGAAAATGGCTAATTTTTATCATTCTAGACGGTAGTAGAACCTTTATATAATTACACCATAGTGTGCTCTTTTGTTTTGAGTTATTCACTTTACTGTATATTGTTGTGTAATCGTCAAAATTTTAAGTTCTTTAAAGTATATTTTTTGTTTCAGTAATAAAAGCTACTAGATACATTCGACTACGTCTTTTAATTTGTCATTGATTTCATCTTTCACCCTAACCGTCTATAGTTCCAAGCAGCGCCGGAAATTCACCGTTCATCCTCTCTCATCAGTTGCATAACGCACATCCATTATACGCAATGCATCCAGTGGTAACGCGGCACTAAGCTTCTAGGCACATGAGAGTAGGATTTATTGTCAGAGCTGGATCCTATTTCTACAACCTCAAATTTGTTCGCCGGGATTAGTGGAAATTTTTCAGTTTTGGTACAGAGTATGTATCGATAAGGGGGGGGGGGGGGCAGATAATACCTGTATCTTTGCTATTCCAACGAATAAAATGACCGACATTAGATAACTTCAACAGTTACCATCCAAAACTAAAGTACTATAGAAATTGAACAAAATAATAAAATAAATTTTCTTTGTATCACCTTACATCGCATTGAAATCAAGACATAATAAGTTTTACAACAATTACTATTTAAATGGGAATAAGCCACAATTAAAGGTTAAAGTCAGTATATATATATATATATATATATATATATATATATATATATATATATATAGATATATATATATATAAATATATATATATATATATCTATTTATGGATAAATATATATATATATATATATATATATATATATATATATATATATATATATATATATATATATATATATATATATATATATATATATATATATATATATATATATATATATATATATATATATATATATATATATATATATATATATGACGTTATGTACTGAACTGTATGAAGTTAAGTTTCCACAAAAACAACCATAAAACTAAGAATATTTTAAAAAGGGCAAGTCTAGCACTTACTAGAGAAGCAATTCAAGATTCCAGACGAGACATCGATAAAGTAAATTCAGAGTTGCTAAAGCTATATCTCACACTAAGTAACAAAGTACATCCGATTATGTGGAACATCTTCGACAAACTCACAAACTTTCGATCGGAGACAGATGCTGATCTCACCAAGAAAAAACAAATCAAAAAGTTTGAGAAATTGATACTACAACAACGACCAAATAATAAGGAACTACCAACAACAGAATCCAATAATTTAGTCTACAATTTCTCAAATCTTACTTTGGATGAAGCTACAAATAGTGTCCTTTCCAAAGGGTTTAATTTTGCTATTGCACCGACACGTATTCCCATCGAAAACATCATTAGCGAAGTGGAAACGACTATCACTAAATTACCATCAGAAACAGCCGAGATTATTAGACAAGACGTATCACAAATATTAAGAACAGCCAAGCCTCCGAAAAAGAATCTAACTTACGAAGAAAAGAAAGCCTTGAAGAATATACAACAAAACAAAGACATTATCGTTCTTCCAGCTGACAAGGGTAACGCTACTGTCATAATGAACATTGAAGACTACGACACAAAAATAAAAAACATTCTAAACGATAGTGCATATCAAAAAATCGCAACAGACCCAACAACGTATCTGGAGAAAACAACGAAAGCCAAAATACAAGCGTCAAACATCAAGAAAGAACAACAGTTCCAGCTTATTCCACGAGAAAAGTCGTCAAGATGTCCAAAACTGTACGGTTTACCTAAAGTACATAAGGCAGAGCTACCATTACGACCAATAGTCAGCTCTATTGGATCACCGCTACAATCACTGGCAAAATTTCTGGCTGACCAGCTACAACCATATGCGGAGGAAGCGGATTCTTACGTCAAGAACGCAAGCCACTTTATCGACCGTATCAAGGACGTTATTCTGGAACCTGAACACTTATTAGTGAGCTTTGATGTAATCTCATTATTCACCAATGTCCCAGTAGAAGAAACATTAGAAATTATACATAGAAAATATCCAATACCACAGGATACACTAAACTTAACGAGGCATTGCTTAAACAACACCTACTTCATCTACAAGGACCAGAGGTACAAACAAGTCGAAGGAGCACCGATGGGTTCACCACTGTCCCCCGTAATAGCCAACCTTTTTATGCAAGATATGGAATCAAAAGCAATAGAAACAGCAGAGCATAAACCCAAACTGTGGCTTAGGTATGTTGACGACACATTTATTATCTGGACGCACGGAGAAGAGAAACTTAATAAATTTCTACAACACATTAACAATATCCATCCAAAAATACAGTTTACCATGGAACGGGAGAATAACCAACAACTTCCATTCCTAGATGTGTTAGTTATTAAGAAAGAAGATGGAAGCATAGGACATACAGTATACCGAAAACCAACCCATACTGACAGGTACTTACACGCAGACTCACACCATCATCCTGCACAATTAAATTCGGTAATAAAAACCTTAATAACAAGATCTGAGAAACTGGCAGATGAGGACCATAAGAATGAAGAAATGCACAAAGTCAAAACAAGTCTAAGAAAAAATGGTTTCTCCATGTTCATGATTGAAAAAGCACATAAATCCCGAAACAACAGCAAAGATCCAGAAAAAGAAGAAAAACCAGTCGGTAAAACTATCCTGCCCTATATAAAGGGTACGACAGACAAAATCAGCAGAGTTCTAAGAAAAAACAAAATAGAAACTATTTTTAACACCGACAGAAAAATAGCAACCATATTACCATCAGCAAAAACAAAAGTTGCATTAGAAAATCAAGGCGTATACAGGATCCCGTGTGAAGACTGCGATAAATCGTACATCGGACAAACAAATCGAAGGATACAGGTTAGACGCGAAGAACATCGAAACGCCATCGAAAGAAAAGAAAAAACTTCATCCCTAGCACAACATGTCATAAACACAGGACATAAAATAGACTTAAATGGAACAACAATGCTAGCCAACATCGAAAATAAGGCCAAACGTGTAATCAGAGAAGCCATAGAGATCGAAAAACATCCGAAAAATTTAAACACCAGAGATGATGCCCAAAGACTCCCAAATACGTGGAAAACAATTCTGCAGAAAAACGTAAAAATTAAAATAGCGAAGAAGACCACGCCCACTCTGCGCACAGGACCAATGACAAGAAGCGCAACAAGATATTTAAACTCAGCGTGCAGCGACCGAGAAATCAGTTCACCTGTAACATCAAGACGAAGCAGAATCTGACTTGACAATGGCAAGTGTGACCTTGCCGAAACGTCGTCAAAACAATGGTTTTTCTAAAAACCAAAAATATTTAACGCGGAGTCAAACCCGGAAAACAACTGAAACCACATATAGCTCCCGCGGAAATTTCAAATTCAATATATATATATATATATATATATATATATATATATATATATATATATATATATATATATATATATATATATATATATATATATATATATATATATATATATATATATATATATATATATATATATATATATATATATATATATATATATATATATATATATATATATATATATATATATATACATCTAGCGGTTAATGTAAGCTCCGTTCTAAAACGGTATTATACTAACTCCAGTAAAATATACACCGTGTATACTATTATCTGAGTAGCGCTTTATGTAGACTCCGACCAACATGTAGGATTAAGTGGACTCCACAACAGGATAAACCATTTTTGGGATTCGTATTTACCATGTTGTGTACATTTCTAAACTCCTGCGATGTTGCCAATAATTGTATTAGTAGTAGATTTTCAAATTTTACAGCAGGTACACTTTGGAACTTGAAATTTATTTAAATATCCATCAATTTAGTCATGGAGGAATTTCAGGACTATTTGGCTAATGAAGTTAAATATAAATTGTTAACCGACACATAACTTTATTTTACTTTTTAGTTTTAATAAACAAGGCGGTAATTTATATTACTTGCTTTATATATTTTCAAAAATAAGAAAGTGTCTATTATAAACTTGGAAAAGTTAAGTTTCCATTTTTATTAATTAGTATTTTTTGTTAAAATGCATTAGCACTGAAATATTTAGTCCATAAATGTACGTACATCGGATAGAGTAATCGTGTAACAGTTTATGAAAGTAGAAGCCCCTTCGGTAGGATTATAATGTTTGTTACCCTATTAATTAAAGAAAACTCTGTACAACAGGAAGGTCTTTGTAATTTTTCGATTACTGCAGTTTATGACATACAATATTTGTTTCAAAGGGTAGTTGAATTTAAACTACAATAATTTACAAATCAATCTTTAATGACATAATTTTTTACTGTCTAATTTCAATAGATATGTCGATTTTTAATTAAAATATTTAATTCATTAAAGTCGCGTAGAGATTTTCACTAAACATTTAATTTTAAAGCTATTATTATAAAAGTCCAAAAAAAGTATAAAAGTCTACGGAATTTAATATCCCACTATAGATTTGTTATATAGATTATCGTAAAGCGTTCGACAGAGTCAAATGGATACACTTATGACTGATACTAAAATAATTAGGTGTACAACAACACCTAATTTTGATTATAACTGTACTGTTCAAACACACTACTGGACCATTTAAACTAGTATTAAAAGAAGATTGAACTTCAAATGGTAGATTAAGTAACGAAATATAAGTATCTGGGAAAAATTTCTCAAACGATATTAATATTGAAAGAGACTTTAAAGAGCATCTGACACAGCATGCTAAACCGTAAGGCGCCTAAACCAAACACTATGGATATTTGAGAAAAATTACAGCTCGTTCCAGAAAGAATTGTAAATATAACATTAATCTAGATTAAGAAGAAACGCCGAAGAAAAAAACAGTAGCGGTTAGCCTAAATAAAGGAAGGCAAAAATAAAGTATATTTGATGTTTTGAAAAAATCGATCCGAAAACCGTATGAAAAAATGTCATAGTATGGACATCGTGCGCGGCGATGCCTCTGCCGTCTGCCTATATCGGAAACTTTTACTTCCATTTGACTATTTGTGTACGATTTTGTGTAAGGTTAAGTGGCACACCACAAAAAGTGTTTTTATTTTCTCTTTTGTTTAACAATTAAAATGTATTGCTATACTTTTAGATGTTCCAAAATCACAAAGGATAATAAACATAAATTATGAGGTACAAAATTCTATTATTTTCTATGCGCAAGTTATTATAGACAAATAGGCTATCACACAGTTAAAAACTATGAAACCTATGAAAAAATACAGTAGACTATGACTACATTTGTGCTTTAGCACTATAGTAAGAACAAGATAAAAATCTAAATCACTTCATTTTATCACGAAAAATTTAAAAAATTGCAATGTAATTGAACCCATTTTGTGAGCTATAGCACTCTTATGCGCTTTAGGAGCACAACTATCAGCTAAATGTTCTTCATGTGGGAGTCCTGAGTAATAGAACTCCAACATGGTTCTCCTGTAAATTGTCAAACTTAGTCTTAGATAACAACGACAACCTTCTTAGTATTTATGTATAAGATACCGTCCACAATTATGTGATTATGTGTACGTGCCAATATTCTTTTAAAAGACATTAATAAAATTCGGGGGTAGACACCGCGACATCGGTATATCCCGTAGCGATAAATTTACCATTTTATTGTAATTAGCATTTAAAAATGAAATTTTCATCTTTCATACAAACATCGATAGTTTTTAGCTTTGGATGTATTTGACGAGACGATTTGACGATTAAAGAGAAAATAACGAATCAATCATATTAATGTAGAATAGCAAAGGACAAAGTGTTTGTCATAGCATTGGACAAGTGCCCAATTGAAAAAAGAACACAGTCGTTCAAAAAAGACTGTACTCTAGAAAGAAGATAGAATAGATTATAAAAAATAAAGGCGTAAACATGTATTTTCCTACTTTTTTAATATTACAAATACGTAAATAAAACCTTGAATTAAAATGTGACCTTTGATATCTGTGATAAACTCATCACTTGAACAATGGCGCTGATGTATGTAGTTGAAATTTTTTACACTTATTTTAACTGTTTATATTCTTATTATCTATATATGAGTTGTGACCGTTATCACAAACTTATTTATTTTCCACAAAGAGGCTCTTCAATGCCTAAAATTATTACTACACAAATCTGATTCAAAATATCGTCAAAAAGTAATACACAGCATGTAAAATTTAAATTTTTAATAAAAAGTCAAAGATTAGGCATTACTTATGGGGTTCAAAGAACGAGCCTTTACGAAGATTGAAGTACTAATAAGACTACCGCAATTGGGCATACCCCGGTTAATGATTACTTAATTAATCGGCTAATTCTTCAGTCACCCCTTTAATATGATTTTGTCAAATTGGTCCTTTTTAGAAGCAACTATTCTATGTCTATAACTGTTAAAGGCATATCTAGAGATAAAGAAACTTTGTTTTACTTAAACTTATCAGACATACGCGCTAAACACGAATCTGGCGTGTTTCTAGTGCAGAAGACACATATAGGGCCTAACCTAGGGTATTTGGTATTAAGCTGATTGCTGAAAACTATATTATAGATATAGACATGCTATCTTTGTCGAAAAAGAAGCAAAGAAAAACTTCAGGCAAAACCAGTCAGCTGAGAGAACCTTTCAACCATATTGAGCTTGGATCCACCATCGACATATTAAATGAAAAATAATGCAACTACCGACATTGAGGATCTGAGCACAAAGTACATTCAAATTATGCAGATACCCAAAGTCTATAGACAAGCCAAAGTTGTTACCTTGCTTAAACCTGTCAAAAACTCCAACGACCACAAAAATTATCGGCGAATATATTTATTTTGTCAGCTATTCAAAATATTTTTACACAAGATCATTAATATTATTTCATCGATATTAGAAAAAAAACTTAAATTAAAAGACGAAACTGACTGTATATAGTAAAGATCATGTACATCACAAATATAAAATTTTACCCAACACAGCAAAGATGGGTACGAAAAATATCGGGTATCAGGGGTGGTATTTTTCAATATAAATGCCGCTTACGACACCTTAAATTACAGGATATATCTCCGAAAACTATATGATATCCCCTTAGATAACTAACTCATTTGTATTATCTGCGTATGCCTACACAACAGAATATTTTTCATATCACTCAATGGTATTGTAAGAATAGGAGATGACGAACGGTTTCGCTTGGGGTAGCATAAAGACACCTACACTGTATAACATTTACACAAACGATCAACCCATATCACTAGATACTAGGATTTCTATTATATAAATGATACACCTATTATTGCACAATAAAAATAAACTATGAATCAATTTTCAGCCAAAACCCCTGAAAAACTCCATGTGTGCTCCTTCAATTTCCCTAACATAGACGTTTCACAAAACTGAACATCCAGTAATGTCATGAAATCGTTGAACTATAGACTTCCTATAACTTCCTTGAAAATAGTTTGTATCGCACGTGGTCATTCACAGATCATTGTTTAAAACTAAAAGGTAAATTGAGGACCAGAATTAGTATTCTTCGCAAGCTTTTTAGCTAAAAATGAGGCTCACGTCCTTCTTCCCTACAAATTAACCATTCTTTCTTGTTGTAGACACTACTACCTATTTTAACACAAAAATATCTATTATAGTACTTAACTTAGTATATTAGCACTTACTATATTTATTTTGAGATAACCTTCTATCGAGATATCATATGTACTACACAAATAAGACCAGAACTAAAATAATAAAAAAACTTTATACAAGATATCGCAGAACATTGGATGAAACAAAAGCAGTTTTTATTAATCGGATGCTTACATAAAACGTACAAAGACACATTTACGTAAACAAAATATATTACACAATTTCTGTAATTAAGAAAACATCGACTTCGGCATTGAACTAATAAAATTATATTAATTAAAAAAATAACGTTTTTAAAAATACAGAGAAAATAAAATTTTCTATTCAAGTGACCATTCCATTAAATAATAAGCCCAAGTTTTTTTGTATCTGCACACCTGTTTTTTAAAGAACCAGTTCTGTTCTATTAGTCCGTAGTAATACCAGGTAATCGGATATCCTTTGTTACACAGTGTAGTGCTTATGACATTACACTGTCTACAAAGTGTAGATAAAAATAAGGAGCCCATATAAACCGTTTAAGGTATATATTGAAAATATACGGTATACTCGCACAGTTGCCAAACTCTCAGAGCTTACTTAAACCGATAAACTTATGGTTCAAATATACAATGAAGAAGATCTGAACGACCCCTATAATATATACACATGAACTAAACGATATACATTTATTATATAGGGGTACTTATTCTTGATTTTGAAAATCAGGCCTGTGTGCCAAACCTTATCAAAGGCTTGACTAACATCTAGAAAAGCAGCTGTGCAGTAGTGTTTATTTTCCATTGAAGAATTTATGGTGTGTACTATTCTATGAACCTGCTGTACTGTCGAGTGGTTTTTTCGAAAGCCAAATTGATGGTTGGGTATCCATTCCTCCGTATTGGGATCTGAGTTAATTTTTTGTAACAGTAACCTTTCAAGTATTTTGGATACGACTGGTAGTAGACTTATTGGCCTATATAATGAAACCTCGTTTGGATTTTTTCCTGCTTTTGGGATTAGTATTATTTCAGCGGTTTTAAAGAGCTTTGGCCAGTAGTTTAATCGTAGAATAGCATTGAAGATGAGAGTAATCAGTATTATTCTTTTACCTGGTAGTTCCTTCATCATCTTGGGTGTTATTTAATCCAGCCCAGGAGCTTTTCTAATGTTTAAATATTGGATTTCTTGTTGAATTCATTTTTGGTTAGTGGTCTGATTACTGGTATGTTCTCTGGAAATAAAATTTCATGAAAATTCAAATACCTACCCAGGTTCTTGTTTATCATAAAATTTACACTGAAGAAATCAATAATATTACTCTGTTGGTACATATCATACAACGTATTCCGTACTGCCATTTTTGATGCCTCTGGCATATCAGTCGTCTTACTTTTAAGACGACGTCTATTTTTGCAAATATGGTTTTGAAAGGACGGGATTGTTTTCTTTCCTTTTTTTATCGAGTATATTGTCTGCTGTGATATTTTTAAAGAAGCGGCAACTCTCTTAAAAAATAATTCTTTGATAGTAACTAATTAACAAACATGCATTTGATATTTTACCTCTTGAACATATGTAAAAGGCTCCAAAGGTCATCCATTACTTCTAACTCAAAAAGATATTCATATAAATTTAACACAAGTTTGGGAATTTAGCGTTTTTTCAGGCATACCTATATTAAAAATAATAATAATAAGTAATCTCGAAAATATACAAATAAGTTTCCGTTTGACGGAACTATAGCTAGACTCATGTAGTATAATGACAATTTGTAGATTAGAAAATATTAATTTTCTCATTAGCTGAAAAATAAATATTTACCGGAAGTATTCTAATTAAGAGAGCAACAGTTAGTCGTTCGAACAATAATTATGCTTGAAAATATATAATTCAAATGCCATACCCAAAAACTACAAGTTAAATAATTTGAAAAACCAAAAAAAATTAATTCAAATAAATCAATAAACACGACAAATAAGCTAATGTCACTGTCAATGATAATTATAGTCGGTTCGCTATACTTACGCAAGTTTGGGATTAACAAAATAATGCTAATGACTCAGTGATAACCAGTTGCAGTAAACGACTTCCCAGAAAATTAGGTAAAAACTGCATTAATGGTCATATTTTAAAATACATTAAAATAACATTAGGGTAGGTATAAATTTGTTACAATATTGCAGTTGAATTGATTCTTTGCCAGTGTTGACATTGTATGTTTGGTGGAAATATTTAAAAATGCCTAGACGTGGGTTAGATGTAGATACTCTAATTTGTAGTGTACATAAGTATTTTACGGATAAAAAGGAAAATGGCGGTCCTTTAAAATCGGTAATGTCTGTTCAACAACGCGTATGTGATGCTCTAGGAATTAGTGAAACCAAACTAAGAGGAGTATTACAAAATCGCAATAATGAACGGCCGAAAGAAGATAACCGAAAACCTCGCCTATCACTAAAAACAAAAGATATTTCAGATGGAAAAAATACAAAAATTAAATACAATTCTCTCGGAATTAAAAGATAGAAAATTTGACGAAATTGGCAGAACAAGTCTATGGCAAGTGATACATAATTTGGGTTTCAAATTTCAAAAGTAGGATAACAGAAAATCCCTTTGTGAAAAAAGTTCTGTTGTGCATAAACGAATTAACTTTTTAAGAAAATATTCTAAATTAAAAGAAGAAAGGGCAAATTTTATATATTGAGACGAAACATGGATATTTTCTAGGGGTGCAACCAAGAGAATATGGCAAGATAATAACGTAAAGTCTATCAAACATACTGATGGAGAAGGGAAGCGACACATAATTTTACATGCAGGAGGGAAATCGGGTTTTATAGAAGCTGCTGATTTAATATTTTCATCTAAACCAAAATCAAGTGACTATCACGATAATATGAACACAGAAATGTTTGTAAAATGGTTACATGAAAAACTTCTCCCAGGTTTAAGTGAGCCCAGCGTAATTATTTTAGACAATGCACCTTACCATTCTAAAGTATTAAACAAAAGTCCAACGAATTCTTGGACTGTTAATAAAATTAAAGAATAGTTGACAAAGGAACATATACCATTTACACAACATATTTTAAAATCAGAATTATTACGCTTAGCAAATATCCACGCAAAACCAAAAACCTTTGTTGTGGATCAGGTTATTGAAAGTTACGGTCATCAAGTTTTACGTCTGCCACCGTATCATTGCCAGTTTAATCCCATCGAATATATATGGGGAATAGCAAAACAATATTATGATAACCATATTGGGCCTAACGGTTATAGCGACGACGCAGTTCGGGAAACTTGGCGAAAGGCACTTTCAATTGTAACTCCAGAAGTGTGGTGCAACTGTATATTCAAGTGCGAAAAACTAATAGAAGGTTGGTGGACTCGTGAAAATAAAATAAACGAAATAAGTCCAATCATAATAACAATTAATGGTGATGACAGTGATGATGATGACGATTATGATATTTTTGATGATAATGACTGATTTTAATTTTTGTTGGCAATGGAACAAATATACATAGACCATATTTTCTGTGTGAAGTGTAATATAAAATTATTATTAGGTTTATATTAGCCACATTAGACTCCATTATTGAAGTAATTCTCCTTATTATACTGTCAATTATATAAAAGATTTTCCATTATTATTTAATTAAAAAAAGTTATGGATTATTTTTCATTTCATTTGACCAGTTGATATTTCCCCAAAGAGCAGGTAATTGAAACTGGGTACTTACAATAAAATTTTTAATCCGAAACCCGCGTAAATATAGCGAACCGACTATATAAACGTCAAAATTTACAGTAAACAAGGTATCAAAGACATGCCATATTGTTGATCCTTGTTTAACTTATTGTGATTTCTATGGGCAAGCGGCTTAATGTCTTGGTGCATTTTTTCTGAGTAAAAAAATAATTAAAATGATTAAACCCGTTACTAAAAGATATTTATTTATTATTTAATATATTTTTTGTACATTTTTTTTGTAGCAACAAATAAATCACAATTTAAAAACATAGCTATGGAATTAAGGCAGAAAGTTACGGTATGTATTGGTTTTGTGTATTCCATACTCCTGAAACAAAAATAAAATATTAGTATGTAGTTGATGTAATGTATAGAATCTGAAGATAGAATCGTAACCTTAGTGTTAGCAATCCCAAACAGAAATAACAAAAATAACAAAGCATAAGAACTGCTAAGATGGTATTTATAATAAATCATTGTAGATTTATGTAGCATGCATTAAGTCATCTGCAAGAAGTGAGAAATGTAAACGTAAGTGAATGAACAGCTAAGGGGGACTTCATGCCCCTGGTTTATCTTCTGGAACTAAAGTAATTGGACCGTGAACACTGAATTGCCAGATTGAATTTTGCATGAGAACACTTGGCTTGGATAATATTAGATTGGAGTTGTGCACTGTTTTCCGATGAGTTGAGATTCTGTATTACGGGCTCAAACAAACGTGTAAGACTGTAACGATATCCAGGCGAGAGATATACTCAAGCATGTGTTGCCAAGCAACTTTCATTTGGTGGAGGGTGAGTTATGGCATGTAAATGCATATTGTTTGACGCTCGCACAGAGTTATTCTCTATCGAGAATGGAACATTAGCTGCGATTAGGTACCAGACACAGTTTTCAGAAGACCCTGTTTTACCGTTCATGATTATTCTTGGGGACAACGCAACATTTATGATAATGCACGGCCCCACATTGTTCGGATTGTTACTGAGTATCATGACTAGGTTCAAATTACATGATTTATTTTGTCTACAGGCAGGCTGATATCAATCCTATAGAACATGTTTGGGATGAGATGAAGAGACGTTTACGGAGTCATATGTCGACCCCCAGAAATTCAAGAGAGCTTGAATACATATTGCTGCAGGAATGGAATTAATCTTCCGCAGAATGTGTTCCAAAATCTGAATCAAAGCATACCTCGTTATTTGCAAGCTGTTATCATTACCAAAGAAGGGAGTCTTCTTCTTTTGGTGCCTATCCTCTGTGGATATTGGCAATCACGTTGGTCCATACAACTTTGTTGACAGCTGCTCTAAATAGATGTATGGTAGTCATTCCTGCCCACTGTCTGATGCTCTTCAACCACGATGTCCTTCTGTGCTTTTGAGATCTTTTGCCTTCTATCTTGCCTTGTAAAATTAGTTGAATTAGTTGATACTTCTAATTGCGCATCACATGCCTTAAGTATGTCATCTTATTGATTTTCACGATACGCATAATTTCCAGATCTTTATTCATACGTTGGATCACAGTGTTGTAATGTAATTTTGTCGATTATTTTCAAGGGTTTATTATTAGCTGTGAATTGGTGCTGTATTACGTCGTTTTTACTTACTACAAGAATTTGGGTCTTCTTACAGTTTAATTTCATGCCGTATCTGTCACAGGCTTCCACTACACGGTCTATTAATGTTTGCAGATCCACCGCATTATCAGTAATCAAAACCGTATCGTCCGTATATCTTAAATTGTTTATGATATCATCATTGATTTTTATACCTTCTCTTAAACCATCAATAGCCTCCCTGAACAGCATTTCCGAGTAAGTATTGAACAACGTCGGTGATAAAATGCAGCTCTGACGTACTCCCCGTTTTATCGTGAATTCTTTTGAGGTTTCGTTGTCTACTCGTACAGTTGCCCTTTTCTGTAAGTATAAATTTTTAATTAGGCCTAAATCTTTGTCATCAATACTGGATTCTTTTAGCATCTAAAATAATTTTTGATGTTGCACCTTGTCAAATGCTTTTTCAAAGTCTATAAAGCATGCGTAGACTTCGCAATTTACGTCTCGAGCTCTTTGTATCAATGCTTTTATGGAAAATAAAGCCCCTCGCGTTCCCAGTCCGGTTCTAAACCCAAACTGAACACTGCTAATGGTTTCTTCAAGTTTTCTATATATGCGAGAGTGAATAATAGAATAACAGAAAAAAGGATTTTGAGTTCATGGCTCATTGAATTTATAATTCTGTAATCAGAGCATCTGGTGGCATTTGCCTTCTTGGGGAGAGTGATGAAGGTGGAAACTAGCCAATCTGTAAGAAATTCTGCAGTTTCATAGATTTTGTTCAGTAGACTCGTTGTGGGTTTGAGTTAGTTGTTTTCAAATAGTTTCAATATTTCAGCTTGTATGTTACCAGGTCCAGGTGCTTTGTTAGTTTTTAGTCTTTTTATTGCATACGTTACTTCACTGAGTGTTATTTCTGGTCCTGAACATCCAGATCATTGACTTCTGTCTCTTACTCTTCCTTGAATAATTCTTTCATGTATTGCCTCAATCTCTTAAGTATTCTCTTATTTTCGTAGAGCAGATTGTTGTGCTCGTCTAGTATTAAGTTATGACTACGTGATCCGTTTCCTCCCGTTAAGTTTTTGATCTTTTTATGTAGGTTAAACGTGTCATGCTTCTGTTCTAGGAATTCTATTTCTACGCATTGATCTTGTAGCCATAATTCTTTTGCTTCTTTAGTCTTTTTCTTAATGATTTTGTTCATTTCTTTGTACCTTTCCTCACTCTTATTTCTATGTTTTCTTCATTATTCCATTAGCTCTAATATTTCTTGTTATTTCTTAATATTAGAGAAGGGAATACTCACTACTAAAGTTATTAAAATTTCTTTTGTTTCAACAAAAAGCAGATCAAATAAAATAGCCATGTTATTAGCCAGACTATGTAATCCAACGTCAAACTTCCCAGCTGAAAACAACTGACGTAAGGGTATACCGTGAATTAGAATATGGATCCGACCATCGTTTACTTATGGTCAACGTGATAGTTAACTATCGCAAAAACAATAACACTCAGGTACAGAATATAGAAAAGGGACCAGAAATAACATTCCCTAAATATAACCTAGAAAGCTTAAAAGAAGATTCAACGAAATTTCTTTACAAATTACGACTGGCCACAAAATTACAAAATGTGGATCGAGAAATATGTCAGCAAAAGAATTATACCAGCAATTTAAAAAATGCATTCATGAGGCCACAAGTGAAGCTTTGGAGTATAAAGACAAACATGAAACAAAAACTCAAGAATGGTGGTCGGAGAATATGCAAACGTTAGTAAACAAAAAGAAAACTGCTTATCAGAAATGGATATCAACGAGAAAGGAGGAAGATTACAAGATATATAAAAAATTAAATCGAGATGTAAAAAGAGAAGTAGTAAAAAGTAAAAATGAGATGTGGGATCTAAGATTTGCAGAGGTGGATAGGCATATGGGTGGAACAAGAGGTCGGCAAGCGTTAAAGGTGATAAAGTGTCTCCGGAGGGAAGGGAAGGAAAAATCTAACTTATAGTTAATAGATCTAAAACAGTGGAAACACCATTATGAGGTCTTACTGACAGAGGATAGATATAGATTCCATAAGATCGAAATGGAAGAAATATTCGAACATACACAAATAATTGAGATAACAACCGGAGAGTTAAGCGATGCCCTCAAAAGATCGAAAAACAGTAAAGCAGCAGGACCTGGAGACATCCCAACTGAGTTGGTAAAGTATGGACCAAAAATATTACATGAGATGTGGGTTCAACTATTTAACAAAAGCTTAAAAGGACAAAATATCTCTGATGATTAAAGTGTTGGATACATTAATATCAGGGGATCAGTTGGATATCAGCTCAATATTCAAGAAAGGGGATAAACGCAAATGCTCCAATTATAATGAAATAACTGTTATCAGCTCAGTAGGGAGGTTGTACGGTCGAATAATAAAAGAAAGAATAGAATCAGAATACGAAGACATATAAACACAAAATGGATTTCGTGCAAGAAGATCGTGCACTGATGGTATATTCGTTCTGCAGCAGGTAATCGAAAAACGAAAGGCAAGGAATCTATCTACCCACCTATTGTTTGTAGATTTAAAGAAGGCACATGATATGGTACCTTTAAAAAAACTGTTGTAAACATTGACGAAAGTAGGTCTCAGTAGAGAGTATGTGAATGCTATGGCAAATATATACAAAAATGCAAGAAGTGTCGTTAAAGAAGGAAACTTTATATCTGAATCATTTCCAATAACAAAGGGGCTTAAACAAGGATGTTGTCTATGTTCGGCCTTATTTAAAATATATATTCAATTATCGCTAGAGCAGTGGAGGAAACAAGTATCCGGAATGGGAATTGACATAGGCGGTGGTAAATGTCTAACAACTTTATTTTTCGCAGATGATTAGGTAGTCGTAGATAATGATGAGGAAGACATGGACTACATGTTTAGAAAACTAAAGACAGAATATGAAAAATGGGGCCTCAATATGAATATGTCAAACACAGAATATCTTAAAAGAGGAGATGATGAAGAAGATCCAGAGTTAGAAATTAGAAACAAAAAAACATGTAATGAATATAATTATCTCGGATCTATAATATCTAAAGAAGGCACTACCAAAAGAGACATCTAAAAGCAGTAGGGAAAAAAAGCGGTAAACATTCTAAACTCTCTACTATGGTCTAAGACAAGAAACGAAATTGACAATCTATCGAACCTTGGTAGAGCCTATTATGACAACAATATATATATATATATATATATATATATATATATATATATATATATATATATATATATATATATATATATATATATTGATACGATTAGGGTTTATAGAAAATAATTTATAAGTTATATACTACATAATATTAGATATTTGGTTGTTTTAAATAAGTTATATACTAGAGAATTTTATAAAAATTATTTATGTGAGGGCATTTTAAGAAATTAGCATATAATAATTGTAAAAAGTTGTATTTTAGTAGTTATGATTTTGTAGATATTTTTAAGTGAGCCATGTGCTTAGGCAACCAACTATACAGTGGATTGACAGATAGAAATTAATCATAATACGAATATAAGTGGGGTTATATTGTTTGAAATGTGTATTTTATTAAATTAGAGTGTTAGTTACTAATTTGAATGTTTATTCTGATCTGAAAAGCCTAAATGTAAACAAAATTATTAATAGAAAAGAATGGAATTCTCTGGATCTCCGGAGATGACCATTGTTTACAGTCGAACATTCTCGAAATAATGATTATGGCGGTGGATCGAACAGATATTTTTTTTCGAGAACATCTATATGAAAGTAATGGAACAAATTAGAACATGATCTCTTACGAGATGGTTCTAGAATATCCAAAAGATATAAATACCCGTGATTTGGATTCAAGATGGCAGTTTTTGGAAGTTTTTAGTCAGAAGTCAGGCCAGTTCATTATGAAAGTTAGTAGACACATTTAGTTAGTGAATAGTGAAGTAAATTGTTCAGAATTTTCAAGAAGTCAGTCAGAAAAGTTTAGTAAGAAATATGAAAGTTAGTTGGAGTCAGTGAATCAGGTACAAATAGTCAAATTGTTTAATATAGTGAGTTAAATGAAGATTAAAAATTATGCATACAATTTAATGCACATTTATAATTATACACAAATAATTATTGAAGATTAAAAAAAGTATATTGGAAGAAATTAAATTATATTATGGTTGGAGATTAGTATAAATCAACTTATAATAATTGGATATTGGTATATTGAAAAGAAGAATAAATATAAATGCTGTTTGCTGGTTTGGTTGGTGGTGTATAAATGCTGGTGAAGAAAACTATATCTTAAATTGGTAGAAGCTGATAATTGGAAAAAGTAATTTCATATAAAACAAGGATAACTGAAGTACGAAGACATTCAGTGGTGATTAGAATCTATATAGTGGAAAACAGTTCATTTAGGCATTCAGTGAAAGAAAGGTACAAAATTTTGTTAATATAATTTAGTTAGTGTCATAACAATTTCAATTTTGAAGATAGTTTGTTTAAATTTTACATTGTCTATAGAATTTAATCAGTTTTATAAGAATATCAATTTAAAGATAGTTTATTTTAAATTTACATTGGCTAGGTTAGATATATATATGTGGGTTTCATAATAGTTATAATAAAGATAATTTAAAAAAGTACTTACAAACTAATTCTTTGAGAACCGCGATAAAAACCCTATATATTATTAAAAATACTCATTGCTCATCATTCAAACAAAAAACACATCATAACAATATATATATATATATATATATATATATATATATATATATATATATATATATATATATATATATATATATATATAAGAGACAACGGCTGTATTCTTTATAAACAATTAAAGGGAATTGCTACAAGAATTGTCCAACCAGATAAAACGTGCTCTCTGTGGGTATATAGTGATGTAGTATAAGGAATTAATAACGGTTATAAATTAAAAAAAAAACACTTCAATTTAGTTGTGTAGCTACGTAGAGAACTACTTATATTATTTTTGATAATTAAAACTTTATTAATTTAACAACCGTTGTGAGTTATAATAAAATTTTGTGCAGAATTGCAGATTGTTTAAATTGAACAATATAATATCATTTTATAAAACTCTATCGCTTTGGCTATTCTTTTTTGTTTATAAACAACAAATTTAAATTCATATTTACATCAATTCTCTGGTCATTGCTTCTGTATACATACGAAATTTGTATCCCCTCCAAACGTCGTCTGATACTGTGATTAATTACAATTATTATTTTCTCTTAATAAATTAAAATTTGAGAGATCAATTTAGTAATAATAAAACTTGTGACATTGCTTCTTGAGCACAAAAGTTGATTTTTATGTGTAATATTAACAGTATAAAAACCTTCTAATTTTAATGGTTTTGAAATTTATTCCTTAAACTTGCTATTGTGTATTCAAAAAACATTTAGCCCAACTTTATTTATACGCCAGTCAAGAGTGGAGTCCCACAAGGATCAGTACTTGGACCGCTACTATTTTGTGTCTACACTAGTGATCTTCCGCTCTTCGTATCCAGTAAGGTTTCCATTTACGCTGATGACACAAAAAACATTTAGCAAGGTCATGGAATCGATTATTTCAGAAGCTATGTCTAAGTTTCTTCTTCAAGAAAATATCATCCCTCACCAACAGCATGGCTTTATCAAAGGTCGTTCAACGATCACAAACTTACTTCATTGTGTGAATGATTGGTCATTATCTTTAAACAATCGGAATCCTGTCGATGTAGTCTACTTAGACTTCTCCAAAGCTTTTGACCGTGTTCCAAAACGTCGATTACTAGCTAAATTGGATCACTATGGTATCCGCGGAAAGTTGAACATTTGGATTGAAGATTTTCTATCCGATAGATACTTCAGGGTTCGTGTTGGGGAAGACCACTCACTAGATAAGCCAGTCAAGAGTGGAGTCCCACAAGGATCAGTACTTGGACCGCTACTATTTTGTGTCTACACTAGTGATCTTCCGCTCTTCGTATCCAGTAAGGTTTCCATTTACACTGATGACACGAAATTATATGTGAATTCAACTATTAACCAACATGTTCTTCAACAAGATCTTGACGCAATATTCAAATGGTCCTCAGAATGGTTACTTCCGCTTAACATTGAAAAATGCGTTGTTTTACATATTGGCAAAAATAACCCATCACTACCGTACTTTATTAATGGACATCCCTTAAACTCGGTAACCTCCCACAATGATCTCGGAGTGATAATTAATAGTGACTTAAATTGGTCTGATCACATAGTGTCGGTGTGTAAACGTGCAAACTCGAAACTGTTTTTGATCCGTAAATGTTTTACACGTATATCTCTAACTTCTGTTAGTAAACTTTACTCAATATACGTTAGACCTATTCTTGAGTTTGCCGGACCAGTGTGAAATCCAGATCTCATTCGCGATAAGATCCTACTTGAAAATGTTCAGCGTAAAGCTATAAGACTGGCATACGGTCGTGTAAGACCTAACTATGAAGATAGATTATCCATGGCTCATCTTACGACATTCGAGCAGCGACGTCTTCGAGGTGATCTAATTATGTCCTTCCGTATTTTAAAACATAACTTTGGGAACCTAAGCACTATATTCACTTTGAATCAAGACGAAAGATTAAGAGGCCATCGATACAAATTAAAAAGGGAACAAACTACTGCAAGGTCCAGGGTGAACTTCTTGCCAAATAGAATCTTCAATATCTGGAACAATTTGGATCAAGACACCATATCGGCAACCAGTGTTAACATCTTTAAAAATAAACTTGATAGTGGTTTATTTTATTTATAGGATTTTTTTTCTTTGACAGCATTATTTATTTATTTATTTATTGTCTCACCATTCAACTTTTGTATCATATACTTAATTGTTTATGTTTACTTAACTTTATAATTGGTATTAGTTTTATAAGGATGTTTTTTATTTTTGATTTTTGGGCATAATAGGAGCTCGCTCCTCTGCCCTTATTTGTAATATAATAATAATAATAATAACTTAAATTAAAATAAGCTTAAAGTCCTTACGCTATGTGGCTATGTTTGATTTTTTTGTCATTGTATTCTATTAAATAAATCTTTTCATACAATAACTCGCACGTCACGATTGGACCAATAATAATAAAGATAGGTCTAAAGACCTTTTGACATGCTGCCGTGTTTGATTTTTTTATGATCCTATTCTGTTCGCTAAATCCTGTCATATGATATATCGCACTGTACTGTAGGTTATGTTGTTTAGGCACAAGCTTAAGGCCTTTTTGAAAATTCACCGTCTAACCCTAATCCTTTATTATTTACTTTTTAGATTCTTATTTCTATCGACCCATCATACGTCACGATCTAACCAGCCGTCCTCGAGCTGAACGACATCAGAGTAGAAGTGATACAATTTAAATAAATTAAGCTCAACTTCTACTGGTCGTAAAAGAAAACTTTTTTTTAATCTTTTTCTTCAGCTCAGCTATAAGAACCAATAAGTTAAAAATGTATGCAACCTATAGGGAGCGCTGTAGCTTAATTAATTTATAACGCAAAAGTCGCCCCAAAACAAAAAATGGCAGGAATTGACCTTTTTGGACTTTCAATCGTTAATTTTTTATAAACTGTTGGTTCATATGTACTTTTATTCTATTGTACTCATTTTTATATATTGATTTAATACTAATAAAATAAAAATAATCAAAAAACACCGTATTTTGCACCGTTTTTTTTATAGCAAAAATGCTATAAAAAAATTATAATCAAAAGTTTTGAGTTGCAAACACTTGAAGGTTACTCCAGGAATTTTCCTTTATAACGCTGTGCTAGTTACAAAAATTCATTAAATAATGCACGTTTTTTTTCTGTACAGCTTGGGCTACAAAGGTGTTGTTGTGTTTGGGAGTCCAGGAGATTGTGGAATTTGTAAAATAAACCAGGTAACATTATAGGCTATTGATAACGTTAAAAAATAGGGCTAAAAAATCAAAACGTTAAAGAGGTGAGGATGATTCCCCAGATATGAAAAAACCGCTAAAAATAAAAACAAAAATAAAATAAAAAAAAAATAAAATAAAAATTGAAGTATGGTATGGTATGGTACTTTTCAATAGTGACATAAAATACATATAAAAAAATTGGTTATAACTTTGCCAATATCCTGTATAATACAACAAAATTTTATAATGTAGTGATGAGGAAGTGAAGAAGACTTTGAATATAAAATAAAATTTAGGATGTTCTATTAAAAAAAAAAACATAAGTTTCGTCTATCACTACGTTATCGAACACCCTGTAACATTCTAACTAATTTTGTAATATGAACCTCAAAGTTGACTACATTTTTTGTAATAAACTTTTATTGCTATTTATTATTATATCAGATCTACTGAGCTTTGTCACAATAATCATTCACCTTGTATAATGGATTCATATAATCGTTACAATACTATTAACTAAAAAAAATAAAAGCGGTGAAAATTTACCAAAGATAATAGTTTTTTTTTAGAAAAACATTTAACAGAATTGTTCATTGGATTTTGCTTTTATCAGTTTGTTTCCATATATCGATAGTGTTCAATTTGTGTGTTATTACGAATTTAGAAATTGGTGTTGATCATGGAAAAACCAGTAAACGAAAATATAAATTTCGGTACATAGCAAATTGAATAATTATTGCTCTTATTGAAGACGGGGAAGGTCAGAATTACGTTGCCAAATTAATTGAAGTAGTCAGACGTATCTTCCACGCATCGGAAGGCCTTCCACAAATGGAGGAATGTCTATTAAGTTGTTTGTCGGAATATATTTAAGGGGTTATATGAAATTGGAACTGAGATAAATGATCGTAAACTGTTTATAGATCTATTATAAAGATTTTAAAATCACATATTGAGATTACATGTGGTGGTCTCATGTTTTATATATTTATATTACCTATAAGTCAAATAGAAAAACGCGAGTATAGTATAAATTATGAGCCGATAACAACTTGAAGCTGCAAACAATCACTTACACAACCAATACGTCACAACAAAGTAACTTTGCTGTGGGTACCAGATCATACGGAAAGTACTGGTAAGGAGACTGCTAATAGCCTTGATAAAGAAGAAGGAAAATATTCCAA
>NC_092807.1:86542607-86550107 GCF_040954645.1 Diabrotica undecimpunctata | reverse complement strand
TAAACATTAATATCTATTTTTTTGAATTATAAATACTTTTAATTTCAATTTAATTTAACACCAATCGGTGCACAATGTTTTTGGTTAACCTGTCTTTAGCTAACACAAATAGATTCGACGGTTTCCCAAAACGTGAACACGCAACATATAGTTGCCCATAAGAAAAACATGGATTTTCCAAATCTAAACCACAAATGGACATTGTTTTACCTTGAGATTTATTTATAGACATGGCGAAAGCTAAACGAATTGGAAACTGCAGCCTTTTGAAGGATATGGTAGAATCTGATAGTATCATCGGAATACGTGGCAGCAGGACCACTTTTCCTTTAAACTTCCCAGCCAAAATGGTTGCTTCAAGAATGTTTCCGGTGATCTTTTTGATGACCAAACGCGTACCGTTACATAATTGAGATGGATTCAAATTACGGAGGAGAATAATAGGGGAACCAATCTTTAATCGAAGATTATGTGGTGGCATTCCAGGGATATCTAATGAATTTAAAAATTCAATCGGAAAATTTACACTTTCATTTTCATCAACAACAGTATCGATTGATTTAAAAAACATCAGATCACGTGGTAACAACTGTTGTATCTGGAAGTTAATTTCGTCAGCATCAACGTTTTTGGCTGCCAAAATCGCCCGTTGACTAAACTCATGATTCAAATAATTATTCTGTATATCCGGGAAAATACTCAGAATCAATTCATTTTTATCCTGAACAATAGTGCAAAAATTGTCTGGTAGTTTAATGCATTGCGTATTTGGTTGCAGTTCTATTTTACCGTTCCCAATATCTAGTAGTTGTTCGGAAAATATTTGTGCTGATGGATCATTTTGAAATTGTACTCCCATATTTATGGTCAATCGAAGTGTTTCAACACTTCGCCATAAGAATGATTGTTTCAAACATGCATTAATCTCATCCGCGAAAGTAGAGCGAGTTATAACCGGTAAGGTCTGCCGGAAGTCACCAGACAAAAGTAAGATAGCACCACCGAAAAGTTTATTATTGCTGTTTAAATCTTGCATAGTTCTGTTTAATGCTTTAAGTGAATATTTGTGTGCCATTGTGCACTCATCCCAAATTATTATAGAACTCTTCCGCAATGCTGCAGCTATTCCATTATTCTTTTTGATGTTACACATTGCATCTGGTTTATTACGAACGTCCAATGGCAGCTTGAATGTTGAATGTGCTGTTCGCCCACCATCCAGTAAAGTAGCCGCAATGCCTGACGATGCTACCGCTAATGCGATTTTTTGTTGCGACCGTATTTTGGCAAGAATCAACGATATTAAAAATGTCTTACCGGTTCCACCGGGTGCATCCAAGAAAAAAAACCGCCTTGTTCAGCAGCAACAGCCAGCATAATCCGATCATAAATAAATTTTTGTTCTGCTGTCAGTAATGGTTCACTGTTCACGATAATTGTTGCTAAACTTCCATGGTCATATTGATTTTCTCGTTGTAAATCGGTATTGACTAAGTCGGTGGCTAGACGATTAGGTGATGGCATACCATAATGATTAAGTGGTAAATTTGAAATAAGAACACATAAATCCTCGATCAAGACCAATGCTTCATTGTACATCTCTGGTGTATAATCTATGTTTTGGCATTGATTTGTTTGTCTAATTTGGTGCAAGATGTCTTCTGTCATAGAATTTTTATATTTTTCCCAAAAAGTTTGTGCTTGCGAGGGATAATATGTCGTCAAAATAATTGCAAATAACTGACGAATGTTATTCGGTGTTGATGTCAACGCAGCATCAGCAAGCGTTAAGTCCCAATGGTTATCGTCTTCTAGCAATTGCAGTTCACGACATGCATCCTGGTATGTATTGAATACTCGACCATTAACTGTTCGTAAAAATTCAAAAGACGTTGGTCCGGGAACATTCACCATCGTAGTTTTGCCTGGTTGAATCGAAGGAATCGCAAGCGTTCGCTTTCGACCTTAGCATACATATCAACAATGTATTAATGGAACAGCTGACGATATCGAAGGATATAATTGTCTTGATGTTGCCTAACCATTATTCGGTGTGCGTAGTATTTCATTGAGCTAACTTTATTATTTTTGTAATCACCTAAAAAAATAAAAAATAAAATGCAATACGAAATTAAAATCTATACATACAGTAAGAAAGTAAATACATAATTGTCAAATTTACCAGTATTTGGATCATACTGTTTGATATTAAGGTGATATTCATCTTGTCCTTGCCAAAATATCAATGGATATTGTAGTGCGTCATATGAACGGTGTAGATCCGAAATCGTACTGACAGTGTTGTCTCGCCGTGTAATTTTTATAGATCTTTTGTCAACTGGATCACCAACCATGATAACAGCAACCTCATCAACAGTTGGAGCGTCGAATCTACCAGCATGTTCACCTAATGGTACTTTGTCGGCTTTTATGACGATTTGATAATTGTCATTTTGCAGTCGTGGCGAAACTCTTTTGATCAATTGAATTAGTTGATTGTGATCTTCTAAAAAATTTTCCAATAATATCACAATTGCTCTTTCCTCTGCTTGTTCAATAAAATTATACAGGCACCGAGTCGTCACGCGCTCTTCACAATCGCCCATAAAATAAATTTGAAGACATTTCGAATTGTTATCAGGCATTGGCATCAGTGATCGGATTTTATAGTACACCTGGCCTTGAATTTTAAATGTAGTTTCAAAATTACGTCCATCGGATGCACGATCGCAAATTTTAGTTGCCCCAAATGACGTCATTTGGAAGCAAGAATTAAATTTGCGTATCTTACGCAAAAATAATTTGGAATCATCTGAATTGCCAGTAAGAAGGGATAATAAAGGCTCCGGCGGAGCAGGTATAGGTGACAGCACAACTTTTCCTGATGCGCAGCACATGCCGGCTGCTTCATTCCGAAATTTCAATGCCTGACAATATTGACATACTTTATCCATTCCACCGATAGCAATTTTTGAATGCGCTGAGTAGTTAATATCTGGTGCATATTCAAAGGCAAGCCGAACGAATGATGCACGTGTTAATGAGCGGCTGATCCGTTGCCTTTGTCGATCTAGTACTCGTACTGTAGCTATGTTTCGTTCTCGTGCCGCTCTTGTTCTGGTAATATTCTGTTGCAGACGTTCGTCACGCTGTTCTTGAGATTCTTGTGCACGACTTTCTGCAGTCCTGATTCTTTGAGCTGCATTTCTTGTTTCGATTTGTTCTGGTAATTGCTGAGCTCTTTCAACACGTTTGCGTCGTGACCCTTTGCTGCTCGCGTTGTTGAGGTTAGATTTTTTCGGTGGCATTTGACTGAAAATAATAATTTAATCGTTTAAATATGAGAAAAGAAAAATTGAAAATCATTCTAATTAACTTTTATAATTATGTGATAATACTGACATGTACATATTTAAATTATAGATTTTAAATAATAATTTTAATAAGAATTGAAATACTAATTTAATCGTTTAAATATAAGAAAAAAAATCTGAAAAACTTGTTATCATAGCACATTGAAATAATAAGTGCTAAATATTTTTTAATAGAGGTTAAATAAAAACAATAAAAAAAATATTTGTACAACTATTGAAAAAGTGTAGGAAATTGTGTATCATTTTTGCATTGACATTTTAATTAAATTTTATAATTATGTGATAATACTTACATACATATATTCAAATTAAATTATAAAGTTTTGATCAATGAAGCACAAATAAGTAAAAAACAGGATTAATTTCACTGTGTTATCTTCATTATAATATGAATTTAATTTACACTTCAGTCTAAGTAACACGTGGCCGGCTATGCTAACACCAAAAATTTAAAAAGTGGAAATAATTGAATTATACAGTATTTCGTTCACTACAAAATAAATTTAATTAATTTTATAGCGTCAACAACACGTGGTAATTATGCTATTAAAATTTATCGTATATGACACGTTCGTAGATTTACCATAGCAGCGCCATCTATTGATTACTTACTCAACCCAGTTGAAAGGTATCGACATCTGTTAGAATCATTTGGAGTTAACAGATAATTGTGACTGTCAAATAATAACAGACAAATAATTAGCAATAAATTAAAATTGCGACTATAATTTGAAATTTAAACTATCCTATCTCTCAAGTTGGATCGAACTGCACATGGTGTGCGAATTTTATTATAATCGGTTAATTGGTTTAGGAGCCCATTGAAGACAAACATTGTGACACGAGATTTATATATATTAAGATATATATATATATATATATATATATATATATATATATATATACGCAATATTAAGTTGCCTAGAAACAAAATCTAAAAGTGTTAGCAAAGGTGCAAAACGCCATTGGAGGGGTCCGTTAGTTCGAATTCATCTGTTTGTAAATGTGACATCAAGGTAATTGATTACAATATCTTTGTGTTCTCCATCTTGTTCCCATCCCATAACTATTCTTTTTCGTAAATAAATATTCTCTAGTAACAAAGTAGTTGATTTTTAAGAAAAGTCAGTTATCTCTGTCCATTTAAATGTTTTTAAAATAAATATGGGCCTATTTAACCCCCGTTAAATAACTCACATCAAACATTAATTACCAATATAGGTTAAAAGCAAGCTTCTCTTTAGCCAGTGCGGATTCTTCACTGACCAGTAATGGAAGTTATGGCGATTTACAATTTCACTATTATGAAAAAGAGCTTCAACACTCCACACAATTGCATTATGGCGATGTAGGTTAGTCTTCAATCCAAATTGTTGGGTCGCAATTCATGAACCAAACACAGTTCAAATGGATGATAATGGTGTATTTTTAAAATCTTTTGAACTGTAGTCCAAGACACTTTTGTTTCTGCAGCAATGGATATTATGGAGAAATATGGATTACGCGTTACATATGCTAAAGCATTTACCAAGTTTTGTTCGGTATGTAATGGTGTGACAATTTCGAGCATTTTTGTTATATTCACCATGAATCAACGACAGATCTACGTATTATTTAGGTGTAAATAGAAAAGCCATTTTTACTATTATATGAACTAATGAGATTTCAAAATGTTGTTTTAAATCTACAATGAACGTATTAGGGAGAGAACACAAGGAATGACATTAGCTGTTACTATGTGTAGTTATCAAAAACAATTTAATAAAATCTCAAGGACAACCTTCTTTTCTTGTGAATTTGTAAAAACTATGAAAATATGCTATCCTTAGATAAATGCTTAGACATTTAATACAATATAGACTGACTGCTGCAATATAATCGCGTTCTCCTAGTGCGACAGAGAAGACTGACGCCAAGCAACTGACTTAAATGACCAATGAGAAGGTCACGTGGTCATGTTACCCGAAGATGTGTTATAGATGTGGATCTTTTTTTTATATTGTTGCTTTTGTTTGTTATAGATCTTAGTGTGTTGATTGATTTAAAGATTGTTATATTTTTTCTCCTACTTTTCATTTTTTTTATTAGAATCAATAATTTAAGTTTTTTACTTTTAAAAAGATATTTCCAGTCCAGTTGATTAGGTAATTTGTGCATAAAATTATTTGATGATCTTTTTTTTTTTTAATAATTATGTTAATAATGAAATATGCACCAGTACACGCACGCGGACTCTCGATCCGCATTTGGTTATAATTTAGAAACAAGTTAACCCTCCATTCCACAGGTGACTTTTTTGTGACACAAATACACGGGTGGGGTCTATCAGGACCAAATTTAAAACAATATTCTCCTTATAAAAAAAAATTTTTTTAAATATTTTTAAGGAAACTTACTGATGTAACGTTGTACTACCTAAATGTACATATAATATGTCTATCAATATATATTTTTATAGTTTACTGCGAAATAACTAACACCATTATTTTTTTACAAGAGTTTATTAAAAAAATCATGAACGGCAAAATACAAAAGAAAAATATAAAAAAGACAATATTATTATTCTATATACTTACAGTAATACAAGTAAAAAGGATACATCCAAAATTAAAATTAGAAACAGAAAATAGAGGTGGTTAAATTATGTAAATTTTCTTTCTACATGATCAGCACAAAATGCTTTTATATGTTCCATACATAACCAGTTTTTGTACAATTGGCAAAAATACCTAGTTTTTCTTTTTATATAATACTTATACATCCCTGTTTTCGTGGGGCTGGGTCACTCCTCGTCATTTGCTCAATTTCAGAAAATTGTGCAGCAAGTAACTGTGATGTTCTCTATATACGCATATTTATGGCTCGTATTTTCATATTTTTCTGGACTAACGCAATTCCTAAAGACTTCCTAAAGAAACAATCGACGAGAAAACCGAAATTCTGCATTCGTATTATTGGATCTCAGTATATAATAAATGCATTTATAGCTGCAATATTAACCAAGCCATAGTACAAAACAAGAAACGCCCACCCACGGGTGGGGTCTGTCAGGATACTTTTGCAGGTAGCGATTAAAGGGATTCATACAATTTCACCAAATTATGCTAAAATGTACTATTCAGTGCTATTAAAAGGTACACCAAGTCTAGGAAAAAAATACAAAAAAAAAATTTTAAAAATTAAGCAATTTCATTTATAGTTGTACTGATAGACCCCACCCGTGGGAAGGAGGGTTAACGTACTAACTTGTTAGTCCAGACTAACACAAATCAACCGAGTGGATAAACATATACAACGCGGCTACAGAAAATAGTGAGAGGTATGCGAGAAATTCTATGCATTTTTCAAAAAAATGCGGACTATCAATCCGCGCGCGTGTAGTGGACGGTTAAGTCATTTGCGCTAAACTTCCGGTCATAACATTTTAACCGAAAATGACATCAAAACCGAAAATAAATATTAAAACTTGACTTTTTAATACGCGTCGATTAATAGTTCTCTACTATTTCTGCTACTCTAATATGTTACTTTCGGTTAAAACTTTTTAACCGCAAGTTAGATAAAAACTGGAAGTTTATATTTATTCTCATTCTGCTAAGCCGTGTCGAATTATATATCGGTTCTACTATTTTGGCGACGTTAAAATAAAACTTCCGGCTGCCACTCTAAAACTGAAATTCCGAGGTTAAATTTCTTAACTTTGTTACGATATTTGGGTTATAAGCTTATATTCAATTCCTCATTTGTCATCTCTTCAATAGCGGAATAATTGTCTTCACGAACAGATAGATGGACAGAAAGACAGGCATAAAACCGGAAGTACCTTTTTTCTTTTCGTCTTGCTAAGGCGAGTCGCATGATATACTGCTTGTATTATTTCGGCGATTTTAAAACAATACTTCCGGATGCCAATTTGGAACCGAAAATCCTCAACTTTAAGTTACAAATTTCTCAACTTTATTACCATTCTTGGGTTATAAGCTTTTATTCGCCACGCCATTTATCATTATATTTTTTCCACCACTGGAGGAGTTGTGTCTACAAACGAACAGAGAGACGTATACAATTTAATGTTTTCACATTTAAATTTTGTAAGATAAGTGAAAACAATAATATTAATAAAGTT